>NC_068982.1:56995310-57012338 GCF_001194135.2 Octopus bimaculoides | reverse complement strand
ATATATATATATATATATACATACTCTCTTACATATGTATGCATGTATAATGTATATGTATACAGAGCTAATTAAATTGTTGCAGAATCGGGTGAAAGGCAGGAGCCGGGGGTTAATGTTTCAGCGATGCAACACAACACCCATCGACAAAATCAACAAACAAACCTGCATTAGAACACTAAACCCTCCCCGCTGCCTCAACCACCATAACTACTACCGTCGTCTCCGCCATAAGAAGAGATGAAATACAATTAGTAGCAACAACAACAGCAGCAGCAGCATGGGGAGGAGGAGGATTCTTTATACTATAGGCCTATAATTTTGGGGCGGAGTATAGTCGATTACATTGGCTCAGGATTCAACTGGTATTTATTTCAACGATCCCGAAAAGATGAAAGACAATGTCGACTTCGACGGAATTTCAACTCAGAGCGTAAAGATTATAAAAATCTGAGTTCAAATAATAATAATAATAATAATCCATTCTACTAATGGCACAAAGCCTGAAATTTTGTGGGGAGGGGACTAGTCGACTACATAGATCCCCAGTGTTTCACTGGTACTTAATTTATCGACCCTGAAAGGATAAAAAGCAGAGTCGACCTCGGCGGAACTTGAAGTCAGAACTTAAAGACGGACGAAATACCGCTAAGCATTTTGCCCGGCATTCAACAATTCTGCCGGCTCGCCGCCTTAATAACAGCAACATGATGATGATGACGATTACGACGATGACGTAGTAAAACGAAATAGCGAAATGTAGAATGAAAGAAGTACGATTGAACGAATAAACGGAGGAACATAATAAAGTCAAGATCTATTGAAGAGGTTGCAAGAAGCAACTAAATTTTTAGGAAAGAAAAATAAATGAATGAATTGAACCGGTGAGTTTGTTAATTAATACGGCATTAGAACAGAATGATTCTCCCCCAGACACAACGAAGTATGCTTCAACACACATAAAGAATCTTGCAAGCCAAATGCAAAAACGAAATATAATAAAGAACGATGGACCGAAAGAAAGAACGAACTAAAGGAGAATCAGCGATAAAAAGAACGAAGGAACGAAAGATAAATAAAAGAATAATAGGAACGAACAAAAGGCGAGTCAATGGATGATAAATAATTACAATGATGACATCAATGATAACCTTCATGCTACAAAACTCATCTTCACATCCAAGTGCTTGCGTTACAAGACATAGCATCGACATTGCCGTGAATATCGAATTCATGATTGTTTGAGAGTAATAGCGTATTGCATAATTTTTAATTATGGCAGGAGCAGGGAAGAATTCCAATTTATACAGAATATTTATGTCCAAGCCCTATCTTGGTTGATACTCTTGTTTCGGCTCCCATTTTAACATCCTCATGTTTTCTTTTGGGCATCTTGTAGAGTTCAGCTTCTCTTGCATGCATTTTGCCTGGGTCTTTGCTGTGAGGATAATTTCCTTTCAACTCATCCCGGTGGAGCCGAGAGAATTAAAGAATATATGAGATGCCCTTTCCTCCTTGACTAAGCAATATAAAAAAAATATATATATGCATAGACTAGTGTAATTCAGCGTATGTTATTTATATATAAATACACACACACATACACACACACACACACACACACACACACACACACACACACACACACACACACACAAACACACACACATACTCACGTACGCACGCACCCACATACAGACATGTGAGTGCTCTGCTTCTTATAGCAGAAACAGCTATAACCTAATGGAAGTGATCATGTAACTCATGCTATTCTGTCAGTCATTAATTCACATACACACGTGTGTGTGTGAGTGTGTGTGTGTGTGTGTGTGTGTGAGTGTGTGTGTGTGTGTGTGTGTGAGTGTGTGTGTGTGTGTGTGTGCTAGTGAGGTATTATACTCCAGTTAATAAGCAGATGGTCGTTCTTAAATAGACAGTGATATGAAACAGCTGGTACTATAGACGTGTTAATTGCACCTAGTTGTTCAGCCGAACATGGCCGAACATGGCGTAGAAAACACATTATCAACAACATGCATACAACAATAAAGCGAACAGTGGAAGATGACAACATATCCAGACTGCCACATATAATCTATCTATAGCATTTCTCCTCAAACTCTTTTAACAATCACCTGCCCCCATTTTTTTAACTAACGATTTTTACTACGATTCAACACATTAACTGTTTTTAATATACATGCACATAATATCAGGCCAATATAATTTAGTTCCGGGTATTAATTTCCCGTGGATGACTACTTACCTCAACACCGCTCTACAGTAACTGAATTTTGATCCATCAACGCTTGAGCTTAATTGATAATCCAACCTTAAGCTTTACAATCCACCCGACCGGTTTTTGTACAGATTTTGTCCACCCAGTTTCACTCACAAGGTTTGGATCAACCTGAAGATATAGAAAGTGATACTTCTTTAAGAGGCCACTGAGGAGGGAAGGAACCTGGTCCTAGTAGTTTTGGTGCGAACTTCTTAACCATTTGGCCATACTCTATTTATCTCTACAACTGAAAGGTTAGTAAAGTCAAAATAAGCAACAGGATATCAAGAGGTGATGCAGTACGACCGTTTCAAGCGGCTCCATTTAATTGAAGAATGCAATCATTACATCAATTTAAATGCTGGGCTCTCCTCAGCTGCATAAATAAATAAATAGAATTTTTAATCAGTTGGACACAATATAATTTTACTCAAATGCTCTAATAGAGCAAGAAGAGGGAAAGATTCCATGTTGCCACTAATGTAGCTAAGAATATACTAAACTTCTAAGAAATGTATGAAGTTTGTTGTTATTATAGCTTGTAAAGGATTGTGGTTCATTTTTAATTTATTAGTCTTTTTATCAACTACCAAATCTAAGACTAGAGGACTGTGTCTATTTAGAATGGAGGGCAGGAGTGAGTTGACAGCACATAGCTGGGTATGGTCATAAATATTGTCAAGTTTTCTAGGATTAGAATAAAGTAACTGTCTATAAAGGAGGCTGGGTAGGGGGAAGACCCCAAATCAAGATATTAATTAACAGTTAAATGGATGAGACGATAATAAAGCCTATGATGTTAATGCATAGGATATGCCCCTAAGCATTTTGTCCGGCATGCTAACGATTCCTCCAGCTCACCGCCTTACACGCTGACAGTAATATTGATTTCAAATTTTGACACAAGGCTGGAGGAGAGGTAAGTCCATTACATTGACCCAGTATTTCACTGGTACTTATTTTATCGACCCCGAAAGGATAAAAGGCAAAGTGGACCTTGGCAGAATTAGAACTCAGAACGTAAAGTGTCGGAAGAAATACCACTCAGCATTTCACCTGGGACAGTAATGATTCTACCAACTCGCCGTCTTAATTCCTGATCTAATATTAATTTCAAATTTTGGCAGAAGGCCAATAATTTTGCGGGAAGGGATAAGTCGTTTATATCAACCTCAGAGCCGAACTGCTACTTATTTTAGCGACTCTTAGAGGATGAAACACAAAGTCGACCTCGGCGGAATTTGACCTCAGAACGTAAAGACGGTCGAAATGCTGCTAAGCATTTTGCTCGGCATGCTAACGATTCTGTTAGCTCGCTGCATTTGTGCTGACAATAATATTACCAAACTACAAGTGTTTGCCATATAATTAAGGCTGGCACTAAATGTTTACCAAACGAATAACATGAGTCAAACGAGTGTTTATTCCAACTCTTATCTAATATTTATTCTTTTCTCTCTTCTTTCCTTTCGTTTCCGTTTCTTCCAATAAGTTTTTTGAAACAGGTGCACATTGGAAGTTTTCTTTTTTCATTTCTGTTTTCTTCCTTTTTTTAAAATTTTCTTTATTTTGCCTTTTTGAGAATATTTAGCAGCGTTGTGTCGAACGTGATTGCAACATGAAACTCAGATTAGCGATTAAGTGAAATCTCAAATTCACAAAATTCAATAAACACTACAACATTGAGCATATTTTTCTCTCGTTTGTACATCCACTATCTATCTATCTATCTATCTATCTATCTATCTATCTATCTATCTATCTATCTATCTATCTATCTACCGATAGATAGATAGATAGATAGATAGATAGATAGAATAAAAAAATGAACCCGACAGCTCTCAAAAATAAAGTAAAAAAAAACGGAAAAATAATCCAGAACCCTTGTCCAGTACTGGATCGATCCCAAAATCTAATTAGTTCGTGCCAGTCACGAGGCTAAAAATCCATGAAAGTTCCATCCAAATCCATTCAGCGGTTCTTGAGATATCTTGTCCACGGACAAACAAACAAACACGACTGAAAATAATACCCCTGCCTTCGCTAAGACGGAGGTAATAAAGTGCAAACGATCAAAAAGAATGTTTCAAATTTCAAAGTAAAAAAAATGAGACCCCTCAAATTGAACTCGCATCTTCGTAATTTGTATATTTGTATATATGTTGTATTTCATTGATACATCATTCTTCTTTCTAAGGCAGCGAGCTTGTAGAATCGTTACTGCGTCAGCAAAGAAAAATGCTTAACAACACCTCTTTCGGCGTTTTACGTTCTGCATTAGAATCCCACTGAAGTCGACTTTATCGGTGATTCTTTCATGGTCGATAGAATAAGTACCATTTGAGCACTATGATTGATATAATCGATTAACTTCCTCCTCCTAAAAATTGTTGGGCTTGTGCTGAACTTTGAGACAATAATTACTTTTTCCTTGTGACCAAAGGAATTTGCCATTATACCTCCACATTCAAAACCTTTTGAAATGTTAGTATGTTGTTTCATGAAAGAGGGAAAATAATTTATTATTCCATTGTTCCACAATTAAATTCGCTTTGACTTCTAAAATATTCCGGTATCATGCTCTATGAACTTGACTCTTAATTTGTAAAAATAAAATTTTGAAATCTATTCAGACATTATACAAGTTAATTGTCCAATTTATAGAGCAAAAACTTGAATATTTTAGAAATATAAACAAATTTAATAAATGAGGTAACGAAACAAGAAATTGTCTATCTTTTGTGATACTCAAAACCGCTTACTTTCTGAAAATATGATTCTTTACCTTTCATGGTTGAGTAGTTTAAGCAAATGATTTCATAGCAATATGGGCGGGGGGATCAAAATTAGTAATCGGAGTAGAATGAGAAATTTCCGATTTCTCGATACTTTCTCCCTACCTATTTGAAATAATCACATTGCAAGTACTGCATCATCGTCTTTTTACTGTTGCATCATTTTTGGGAGTAAAAATTGGTCAGAATAGTTCTTGTTGAAGTTGAGAGTTGGAACGTAGTTAGGTGACAGGTACTTTCTTTTTTCTCAGCTTTGACCCGATTGAGGTTGCTAAGAAAATATCGAGGTAAATTTTAGTGTGAATAATATTTGGTGTTATCCAATTTTTGTTGTCTAAGATGGGGTAAAGTAAGTAATGACTAATTTCAATAATTTCTTCTCTTTTACTGCTTGGTGCGTAAATATATTGAGATCCACTTCAGCAGATCGAGAATAAGCTATAGAGAATATTTTATGCTGATTTTTTGTTTTAGTCGAGTTTCGTTAATTTCATGCTATGTGCCATTTTTCCATGATCCTCTTTTGACCTAGATATTAAAATTTGTGTTGCCTTTCACATCTTTCTGATGTCTAAGGGTGGATATTAATGTGTATGTGTGTCTCCAAATGTAATTCTGGAGAATTGAAGAGGAAAATTGACCTTATCTTGGCTTACTCGTTTTCCCCCAGCTAAATTTGTCTTTTATACGCTCAAAGAGAACGGTGACAATTTTTTGAAATAATGTTCAGATTGCTATGTTTCTAGTGCATGTAGGGAAGGCTATTTGCTTAGCTGAAATAGTTTTTGTAAGGTTGTGAACATTTGTAAAAAACATTTGTTCTCAAAGTCAGCAATGCAGCAAAAACTCCTTATTGTCCCGAATCATATAAGTATATAACAGTGAAACAATATGTGAATATGTTATTCATTTACTGCCTGGTTTGGTATTTGAAACTACAGACTAACTTTTTGGATGAGCAATTCCAATAGCTTATTTACTTCTCAAACAGTTCCTGTACAATATTCATTGTCCAACCTCATTCCAGGACTTCGGCATAGTTGTTTGATATGTCTTTATGATCTAGCGCGAAGCTTGCTAGACAAGTTGCATCTTAGATGAGAATGGAACAGTACCTCGGAAGAGTGTGCAGTCACATGTTCTCCAAGCAAGATGGGACGCTTCTTTGCTATCATTTCTGTGCCTTTTACTATCAAATCTGTAACAACTTTATAACTACCTAGGCGCTTTGCAGAAAGCGTATTAAAAGAATGAGTGAACAAACAAATTACACACTATGTAACCACGAACAGATCCTTATAAAAAAAGGCTGTATAGTACATGGCTGGAGAGTTTAGTTTCAGGAATTGTTCTTGTTGTATACCACCTGGTCAGTCTTGAAAATACAAAACTGTATTAGCCAACGTGATCTTTTCTCAGATATGATTAGAGATAGATAAATTTGGCTGGCATTTCTAGCACCCTGATTGACCACATAGATACTCCGTTATCAGCTCATCCAGTCATTGTCTTGTTTCAATAGTGCTGCTGTCTGGTACTATTGAACCGTTGTTAAGACAAACAAACAAGACAACAGTCATTGCTGATGTTTTGTTGTTTTATTTTTGTTGCTCTACTTTGTTGACTCCACCCTTACGCTCGCCGTTTGTAATGTTCCCATTTGAAAAGCGTGACAAAGACATACTCGCCGCCATTATGATCAGTGATTAGCCTTGACACTAATAGCAGACCTCTTGTCAAAATACTACAACAGCAAAAATTAACAACAGCAGATAAAAGATGGAAGAAGCTATGACTGAGAAGTAAAATAGAAGCGGATAAAATAAAGTAATCAGAACAAAAGGAATACAAGACGCGGCAAAATGGAAAGAAGTCAAAAAAAATATCCTAAATCACATTATTTATTATTATTATTATTTTTTTTTTTTTTTCACAAACTCCATAAATGTTACCAGCATTGACTTGAGCGCGAATATCAAAATCACCCACTAAGGCGGCGAGTTGGTAGAATCATTAGCATTCCGAGCAAACTGCTTACCAGCATTTCTTCTGTCTTTTCATTCTGAGTTCAAATTCTGTCGGGCTCGACTTTGTCTTTTATCCTTTTGGGGTCGATTAAACAAAGTACCATTTGAGCACTGGGGTCAATGTAATCTATTTATTCCATTCCCCGAACTTCCTGGCTTTGTGCCAACATTTGAAACCGATATCAAAATCATCCGCACCGCCATCACCCACGTCATTCCCATCACTACCACCATCAATACAAGCACCCAACCACCTCTCCCACCGTGTTCATTATAACGTGAACAATGACATTATAACATTGAACAGCGACGGCAACAAAAGCACCTGTATGTGGCCTCTTGATATCGCCTCAAATCACATCCATCAATCTAATGATACTTAGATAATACTGAGTTACCTGCACATGAAAAAGACAGTATGGTCGTTGTTGGCCCATCTTTAATAATGTTCGACTCGACAACAACTGGTCTGAGGTTAAACAACGCTGCCAACAAGGAAATCTCTATGCGGTCGTTCGACCTGCTAGATATAGCAGCAACATCTCCCTAAAGTGACGTATTAGATGATGTTATAGTAGATACAGCACTGTACCCTGCAATATGATAGGATGGTCATGACTAGACTACCTTTGATTATAAGGGGGTTAACTGGCAGAATAGTTAGCGCGTCGGATTAAATAATCAGCAGTATTTCTTCTGTCGCTCCACTTTCAGAGTTCAAATGCCACCGCGGTCAACTATGCTTTTCATTCTTTCGAAATCGATAAAATAAAGTGCAAAACAAGCATTGGGATCGATGTAATCGAATAACCCCTTCTCTTTTTCGGAACCATTATAAGCCTTCTGAATAAGCGTTAATCTGGGGTTAAGCAACAGTAACTGAAATACCAGCACCTTTTCCATTACTCCGGATGGCAACGGAAGGATCGCATTCTTTACCAGTGGACACCATCACCACCACAAAGCTACTGCCTCCGCAGCTGTGAAGGATGTCGGCACCACAAAGTTAGGCACAACCACAGTTAACATTTTACTGTCTCAGCAATGGACGTAGGCATGCATGCATGGCTAAAAGTTCGTTTCGTACTAATGAAGTCTTAGATTTGATCCCGACGCATAGAATTTTTGGCAAATGCATTTATCATAGCTTCCGGCCATGCGAAGCCTTCTTGGGTGAATTTCGCTTGACAAAACTTTAAAGTGTTTGCTAGATTACCGTATCTGCGAATCAAAGTTTCAGCATTGTTATATGTAGTTCACGTTTCGCTGATTGCTACCTGGGAATCACGCTTATTCAAGGAGCAATTATCCAGCTAATCTAACCTCTGGATGCTGACACGTCTAAATCACTATCTCAACAAACAGTACCGCCATAACGAGCCAAACAAGCAACTTCTCATATACACGTGTGTGTGTGTGTGTGTGTGTGTGTGTGTGTGTGTGTGTGTGTGTGTGTGTGTGTGTGTGTGTGTGTGTGTGTGTGTGTGTGTGTGTGTGTGTGTGTGTGAAAGTACATGGCTCAGTGGTTAGAGCATCGAGCTTAAAAACGTGAGGTTGTGAGATTGATTCCCGGACCGGGCTGTCAGGTTCTTGAGTAAGATATTTTATTTCACATTGCTCCAGTTGACTCAGCTGTAGAAATGAGTTGCGACGTCACTAGTGCCAAGCTGCATCCCTTGGACAGCATCAGTGGCATGGAGAGGGAAGGCTGGTGTGCATGGATGACTGCTGGTCTTCCACAAACAACCTTGCCTCAACATGGAAACGATGAGAATTACGATGTGGAAAGAAATATTAGATTGGATCTTCGTAGAGTGAGAGAGAGAGACAGAACGAGTTGGGAGAAACCAATCCGAAGACGATGCTACTGTGAGTAAGTAAAATTATGCAATGGCCGAGCAGGTGCAACTCCAGATAATATCAGGATTGTGGGTACTGAGTCTCTGGATTTGTGCTGTTTCTTGAAGAACATGTGAGAAACAAAAACTGCAAGTTGTCGTTTTTGCTGCTCTTTAACAAAAAATAGATTCTGTTCGAGCAGAATTATGGTCAAAGTCATTTCAAGTGTAACCATCACAACTTCCTTGCAGGCATATACAGTAGCATCCAAGGCTAACTTATTTAATGTGACTTTCCATATTTACAAGATGGTAGCGTATTTAAACAAGGACAGCGCAAGAGTGAAGAGGACAAACGACAAATACGAAATATCAGCCAATTTCAACAACGTTCGCCTCTTTGTTTCATGTGCAATTCATGCAGGTACAAGTTTCAAGCAATCATGCAACTATGACACAAGCAGAACAAAGAAAAAAAGGGGGAATTGAGATACTTGGAAATGAAGAATAGAAGACTAAAGTATCGAGGAACACTTGGCTGCCATTTCAAGCAGTGACCATGTAGGCGCTCTATTGCAGATCTTTTGAGCAAGGAAAACCTTTGTACAGTTCACTGCTGCAGCATTTCTTGGGATTCATCTGCTATTCATACTTTTCATTCACTTTACAGCAGAGTCTGGCTTCCTTAAGATTAAGACAAAACCAACGGATAAATAACCTGATAATTATTACGCCTTCATGTAAATATATAATTGTACAAACAAAATACAGACACACACACACACACACACACACACACACACACACAAGCACATATGTGTGTGTGTGATTGTGCGCGCATACACACACGAATGCATGCATGTTTATGCCAGTATGTGTGTATCGGTCTGTATATTTAGTCACACACACATACACACGTTTAGATATCTATTTGGTAAGAGGCGTAAAATATAAAGCTAAATTAGGTCACATGGATGAGTGGGATAACACACATACACACACACACATATATATATATATACGCTATAGACGTAACCCATAAACTTACAAAACTGACCTGAAAAGATTAGCGTGTTTGGCTTGATATTCTTTCAACATAATACTTTAAACTATATTTTGTTTTGTTGCTTTTATAGAGTTACTGCTAACCGCTACCACCCCGGCTCATAAGGGCATGATATCTAAGACCTTTTAAGACATAAACTAGATATAAGTCTGTGCTTGGTACAGCCTCTCCTGGAGTCATTTCGTGTTTGACTAGAACAAGCTTTTGACTATGACGGTTTGGAGTGGTGGGAAAAAAATTAGCTTGTATTTTCGCAGCTACTTGTCTCTCAGAAGGACCCGCTCTAATAACAACCACAGCTGTGTTTGGCGCTAGAAGAGATGGGACGGGAAGAAGTAGAAGAGGAGGGCAAGAACAGACAGAGAGAAAGAACTTTGCAAGTAAATGCTTGAAGGGAGTTATGCGTGTAGGGCAAAGGAGAAGAGAGGAAGGGAGAAAGAGAAGCAGATAGAGAGAGGGAGAGAGGGGGGAGTTATCAGAATGTTGTGAAAGAGTTGGTACTAGAGAGAAGGGGTAGAAGAGGTAAGAATCTTCGCCTGCTTGGTATTCGGTTAATGAAGAGACGGTTAACATTTTGGTAGTGTTAAGAGCTGTATTGCAGGTGTGCAAACAAACCAAGCCACACTTGGGATACACATGAAAAACATTGGCTATAGAGGAGAAATGTAAATATTGAAGACAAAATTACGCATATACGCACACACAAAGATACACACATAAATACACATTTAATGACATATATACATACATACATACATATAGATAGATAGATACATACATACATACATTGTCTTATCTGTGAATATTCAAATGTATGTATGTATAGATACACACACATTTTTGTTTGCACATACACATATACATTCTATATGTCTACATCTGGACAGATATATTATACTTACACATTTTACTCTCACACACACACACACACACACATAAACTAAGATTACACACCACTAAGATTAAATGGAGAAGATAAGTTAATCTTAAGCCTACGAAGTTCATATAGAAATAATCCATTGCTGATCCATCAATATTGAGAATGACAAAAATAAATTTAATAAATTAATAATTTCATAAATGTATTTAATGGATCAGTAATTTGTGATTTGAAGTGCATGATGTTTTTGCTATTGTTGTTGTTGTTGAGCTGCCCTTCTAAACTCTTCTCAGATAACTCCAAGCTATGAAGGTCATTAATCATTTCTTTAAGATTAACAGTGTAGTGTGTCACATCAACTACCATAAAGTTGAAGTCATCAGGAGCCATCATACTTCATGTAGTGAGCAAAGAAATTTCAATTAATTAATATTGCACCTGTTAAAACTCATTGAGTAAATGATTGACTCTGGTAAAGAAAAGCATGGGAGACAACTCACAAAATTTTAATTAAAAATAGAATGTGGGCATGTAGTGGAGAGTGAGTGTTCTCTGGTAATTGTGGTGACCACTTCTGAAATGATTGGCACGTGTTGACTTGTTGTTAAGCCAAGGATCAGACCCAAAATCAATTTAAGATAATCCAACCATGATCATCACATCTTTTGTTTTTAGATATAATATATCAAGAACAATATCAGCCAATGTGTCCTTCTTAATGAGCGGGAAACTTGGCTGCTATTTCTAGTTGGTCATGATACTACACAAAAGTCCTTCAATAGCTTGACCATTCAGTGTTGAGTTTATGTGAGGGAGCAACACAAGAATGATACAATGATTATAATATAACAACATGGACTTGCTCAGGCAAAATGAGATGTTGAATGGCTGTCTTTTCATGTGTGAAATATAGCAAATATGCTGCATAGAATGTAGTGCAGTATTCATATAGTATGTGGATGTACCTATGTATATATGTGTGTGTGTATGTGTGTCTGTGTGCATGCGCATGTGTGTGTGTGTGTGTGTGTGTGTGTGTGTGTGTGTGTGTGTGTGCCAGAACTTCAAAGTTATTGTCATCCTGCTTCTCATAAAAGTTTAATAAACATGTACTCTACAATAAAGTAGAGTAATTATTAAGCTTGATGTTAAATTGTTTTTATTATAGCTTGACATAAAAACAAACATTAATATATATTGCATGTATGCTGGCAGAATCATTACTGGTGAGCTAGCAGAATCATTACTGTGCCAAAAAAATGTTAACTGGCAATTCTTCCAACTCATGATTCTGCATTCAAATTTGGGGCTGATAAAATAGGTACCAGTTGTGTACTGGGGGTGAAGTAATTGACTTCCCCAAAATTGCTGGCCTTGTGCCAAAATTTGAAAGCAATATATATTGCATATGTGTGTGTGTGTAGAGGGAGAGAGAGAGTGAGCTATCCTAGGAATTCACAACAACAGATTTATATTTGTGGGTATTAATAAATGATAGATAGAGCAATACAAAAGTACAGTTACTTCGAAAGAGATTCTTTCTGCAACACATTGCACATTATCATTCTGTCAATCCTCCTCTTAATTACTTCATCCGTTACCAAATCATGTTTTTCATCATAATTCCATTCACATCTAGGATGCTTTATAAGGATCAACCCAAGTACTCGAATGGTACTTTATTTTATTGACCACAGATTGATGAAACCTAAAGTTCATGTTGGCAGGATTTGAACCCAAAACATAATGGAGCATAACTAAACAGTGTAGATATTTTCTTTTCCGACTCTCAAACGATTCTGCCAATGCACTGTTAATCTCTCAATCTGTTTGTTTGTCTCTGTTTAATAGTCTACCTATCTATCTGTCTGTCTGTCTGTCTATGTCAATATATCATTCAACCAACCTTTGCATCTGTCTGTCAATGTATTTAGTAATCCCTCTTACTATTTATTTATCAATCACAGGCAAACTAAAACATTAAGACAAACCAACTGTACTGTGTAAGTTCTATAAATAATCTGATAAGAGTTGCATTCACAGTCAACCGAGTGGAAATAAGAAAACCAGTAGGGAGTAAGGAAAAGCATATCTTTTGAAAATGTTGTCACTGAGATTTGATAATTCCTTTCAATGTCTTATTATTGTTTAAAGTTTTGAATGTCACAGCTGATCAACAAAACGACTTCTCTTTAGTTTGTAGTATATGGGATAAGTGAATAAAGTATAAGGATCTCATAAGAGCTCAAAGCATGTATGTGTGAGAGAGAGAGAGAGAGATCACAAGCTGACAATCCAGCAGTGGCAATCAACATTGATGCAACTAGGTATTATCTGGGTTCTTTTTAGCCCACATGGTAGCAAGCTTTTTTTTTTTTTTAACCTTTGTCATCCAGGCAGCCATCAGCTAAACCAGAGACAGCTGCAAACACTCAAACCATGTAGAAATTATTTTATTTCACTACTTGTTGGTGATTTGTTCTTCACTTCCCCCCTTTGATCTTTCACTCACACACCTCAACCATCCATATCCATGAACAAGCTTTTGTTGCTTCCTTCCTCTGCTGTCCTTCCTGTGTTCAATGCCAGCCAAGTTGAAAAATGTGGATCTGGTTACAAACCCATAAAATCCTACCACCACTGGAAGTATTGTATATTGCCACATATAATACTATAAGATCCTCGAAATGTAGGTAGGATCATCCTCTCGAGTGCCAACTCCATATTGCGTTTCCAAAGCATCATCAACTCAACAATCAGTGACTTTTTGTGAAGTCGACCAAGTTATAGGGTTGGAGTACTCATTATTGCAATAAGCTTTGGATTTCTTTCAAATCTACATGCCAGAAGTCTGGATTACAGTTTCCTTTGCCATATTGCCATATATATATATATATATATATATATATATATATATATATACACACACACACACACACACACAAATGAGCACAAGTGCAAAACAAGTTAGAAAAAATAGTACTCAAATAACCAAAAGTAGAGTAGTATGCTTTTATTAAAACTGCAAAATTATTACTCAGTTTTCATCACACAGGTATGTGAAACTCAGAGTAACAGTTTTGTTATAATTTGCAGCTTTGGGGAGGGAGAGAGAGGGGGAGGGGAGAAAGAGAGAGAGGTGTCACAAAATCAGTGTTCCATCCTCTGATCAACGTTGAAAAAATTCAGAAGCTATTGCATGGTACATAATCATTCAAACAACATGGCAAAATGATGAAAACACTTAATTTGCAAGAAATTTTTTTTAAAAATCACAGAGCAATCAACTGCTGCAATCTACTGGGTCTCTTCTCCTGCATGTACATTGTGCCTTAAGCAATAATAGATTTAACAGCTAAGCTGATCTATCTTCTAGAGACAACACAACCAAGTTGTTGAAAATCACTCCACGCTTTATATATCACATGTAACCACTATAGTAGTTATTGTTCTTGGTCTCTGATGAGCCTTGTCAAACACACCTACTCTCTTTTACTCTTTTACTCTTTTACTTGTTTCAGTCATTTGACTGTGACCATGCTGGAGCACAGCCTTTAGTCAAATAAATCGACCCCAGGATTTATTCTTTGGATGCCTAGTACTTATTCTATCGGTCCCTTTTGCTGAACCGCTAAGTTACGGGGACGTAAACACATCACCATCGGTTGTCAAGCGATGTTGGGGGGACAAACACAGACACACATACACACACACACATACATATATATATATATATATATATATATACATACATATATACGACAGGCTTCTTTCAGTTTCTGTCTACCAAATCCACTCACAAGGCTCTGGTCAGCCTGAAGCTATAGTAGAAGACACTTGCCCAAGGTGCCATGCAGTGGGAATGAACCCGGAACCATGTGGTTGGTAAGCAAGCTACTTACCACACAGCCACTCCTAAGACAAAACTACTAGAGATTACATGTAGCTTTTCCACATCAATAACTACATACATAGAAAATATAGTGAAAGAAACAAAATAAAATGCAAAACATACTTAGAGTAATCACTGGTGCCATATTTAGTTAATGGAAAGAAACAACAACTGCAGAGTACAAACAATACATTAAATCCAATATAGATTATGCCAATTCTACCTGAGTCTCCAATCTGCCCACAACAATGTATAAAAAATACAGATCAATGCCCCGATGATCTGTACAGGATACACCAACATACCATTTACTCTATGAAATAAAAGTACTAAAAATGAAAGACCAGCTGAACATGTGAGGAGTTTGTTCCTTCAGTCATTGTTCCTACATGAAAACTATCACCAAATACTCAGATACATATATTTCACCCAGAGCACCACGTGACAGCATCCTAAAAATGCTAACTCTTCCAAGCAGCCCAGATAAACATATAAAAAAAACTACATGCAAAGTTGCAATATCAATAGTTTCCATGATTGCAAATACTTTGTTGAGATGCAGCACAACACCATCAATAAAGTACACAAGAGCAGTAACTATTTCACTCTAATTGAGTTCACCTTGCTTGCCTCAGCTTTGACTAACATCAGAATCAACAAGTGTTCAGAAATAGATTGGATCGAGGTGAGAGTGTAAATATGTCCAGATTGTGGTATTGCAACTCTATGATTCATCAATGCATGTCAGAGTGTGCATTGTGGTCCTCAGTTAAATGGGGGTGTGGTATAACTGGAAATATCAATCTGTGAGTCCTGCCTTGCCATTTGGTTTGCATGCCATAAGACTGCTCAATCAATTTTGACTGGGGTTTCACAACAACCTATCTTCACAGTCAGCATTCCCTGCCACTTTCTCAATATCACTCTATATACTTCCAACACTCAGATTTTCACTCACTCACTCTCTCTCTCTCTTTCACTCCCTGTCTCTCACTCCCTGCCTCTCACTCTCTCTCTACCTACTTCCAACACTCACATTAGGGCTCTCTCTCTCAATACACTATCTACGTACTTCATACACTCATATTCTCTCTCTCTTTCTCAATTTCTGTCCTCCTCTCTTTCTCTAGCTACGTCTTACACTCACATTTTCACTCTTTCAAAATCACTCTCTAACAACTTTTTACACATTCTCCTGCTCACTCTCTCTCTACTTCCATCACTCACATTCTCCTCAACCCATTCCCACCATACACACATACATATGAGTATAGATACATAAACACATGCATACACACATCAGATCAGATAACTTTTCTTCACCAATGCTCACTCATCTGCAGGTGGTTAATGTTCTGGTTGAATCACAAGCAACAAATAGAAAGACAGCCAACAAAAAGCCAGTTACAAAGAGTGGAATTTCAATAATGAAGTTGTGCCATATTGAGAGAGGGGAAAGAGAGACAGAGAGATAAAGGGGGGGAAGCAAAGTGAGTGAGAGAATAAGAGAAAAGAGAGAACAATAATGGAAGCTGAAAACAATTGATGACCTAAGGGACATGCATTAGATCTTCTCCACCATAAATATCTCTATTGAAACAACTAATCAGTATATATATATATATATATATATATATATATATATATATATATATATATATATATATATATGTGTGTGTTTATGTATGTATGAGTGTGCATAAATATATATATATATATGCGTATGTGTGTGTCTATGCATGTATGTGTGTGCATATATATATATATATGTCGGTATATGTGTGAGTGAGCGTATGTGTGTGTGTGCGTGTCTCCGTGTGTGTGTCTCTGTGTGAGTGCATATATTTCAATGTGAGTATATATCTGTACACACACACACACACAGAGAGGAACATGCACGTATGAGTATATGAATATACATATACACACAAATATATATGTGTGTATATGTGTCTTTGTGTAAGAGAAAATAAGTATGATGTGTGTGTATGGATGTAAATGGTAGAAAAGAAGGAGAAAAGCAAAGCAGGACTGACATTTTCTCCATCTTCTCCACTAGAAGCAATTTAAACAGATTTGTCTTTATTATATTTTTATCTCTTAATGTAAAATTGCATGAATATACATACATATGCATATGTGTATACAGATGCACATGCATAAGAACAAATACACATACATTTACACTCATATATGTGAGTGTGTGCGTGTGTGTGTATATATGTATATATATATATATATATATATAT
>NC_068982.1:56986124-56995210 GCF_001194135.2 Octopus bimaculoides | reverse complement strand
TGTGTGTGTGTGTGTGTGTGTGTGTGTGTGTGTGTGTGTGTGTCTAAGCTAAAATAAGGTATTCAGTACATAAAGTTTGTGTATTTTATCAGAAGCTGAAGCTTCTTGGATCGTTACTCTGAGTTTCATATTGCCAATTAATTTAAACAATGAAAGAAAGGAAGCAGCGTGACACTAGATAAGAAAAAATATCTTCATATTAACGTGGAAATATGGTTAGCTATCGAGTTTAACTATTGCACTACTTATATAGTCTCACGTTGCTTCCTTTCTTCTTTCGTTTGAATAATCGAGAACGTTAAATTTACATTAAAGATTCGAAAATTCTCAATGTATATGAGTGTGTTTCGTTAACCCTTAGCCTGTCTAAATCATTTAGTCAAGTTTCTCCTAACCGTCTATGCTTGTTTTTAGACTTTTAGTTAGCTCGTTTCATATGTTCTGAGTCACAAGTTACTCTTTTGATTAAAAGACCGAAAATGTGTATCGTATATGAAATATGTTCTGTTTATCATATTCGATACACAGGATAGACAAAAGGTTAATACAGATTCAGAGCCTAGTTTTCTGAAAAGTCTGCAAGACTTTGCCTTCCTCCCTCTTTCTCCGCCCCCCATTCTCTCTCTCCCTCTCTCTCGTGTGAACCTAGGACAGCTCCACTCGTGTCAACGATTTATTATTGTCTCATCTGAAGTGTCTACACGTGTTTGCCCGATGTAAAGATAATGCAGCTTGAAGTTGCACACACTAAATTTGTTGATTGACTGATTTAACAATGAACTGTCCAGGTCAATTTTGCTTTTCGTCTTTTCTAAGTTTCGATAAAAAAAAATGTACCAATCCGTTGTAACACACTGACTGAGCTGTGATAACACCAGGCCAGGTACCTTTTGCGATACCGTTTCGGCTCTTTGCATTCCAAGTTCAAATACCGCTGCTTTGGCGGTAGATTTTAATCCGTCACCCAGTTTAGCGTTGATTCTGTTGTGAGTATCCGTGTTGATTCTGTTGTAAGTATCCGAGTTTGAGGATACTTACCACTTCCGTCTCACTAGTCTCAGAAGCCCTGTAGATCATCATAAACTCAGCTTTCTCCACAGAATAGACTAAAAGTGTATATAAGTCAGCGCATCCAAAATAACTTAGATACCGAGATAAAAAGTTAATAGTTTTTAAAATTAGAAGATTTGGGGTAATTTTAGCCAATCGAAAGCCGTATACACTAATACCTGTTTCCATAGTAAGTTTACTTAAATTGTGAAGCTGACATTTATACATTCAATAAACATGCAGGCTATGCTGTGTACTGAGACGACCACATTTCAGCCACATGGTTCCAGTATCAGTCCCATTCTATGGTACCTTGGCCAAGTGTCTTCTGCTATAGCCCAGGATGACAAAAGCCTTAGGAGTGGTTTTGGTTGACGGAAACTAAAAGAATCCTTTCGTATGTGTGCACGCGTGCGTGCGTGTTTGTGTATGTCGCTCACCAACGCTTGACTGCTGTGTTGGTTTGTGTCCCCTAACTCAACAGTTCAGCAAAAGTGGTCTATAGATTAAATACCAGATTTAAAAATGAGGGAACTTTTCTGTTGCTGTTACAGTTTTCCATTTTTATTTATTTTTGTCCTAACTGTTTTCAAATTTGGCATACTGATGTAACTACATCCTAATTATGGAAATGAAATTAATTTTTGCCATAAGTTAATAAATAAAAGGTAAATAGCTTTTAAAGTTGGCAAATTTTGAGTAATTTTTGCCAATCGAAAGCCACACACATTGGTACCTATTTTATAGTAACAAGCCAAGTTGTAGCCTACTTAAACCTATAACCACATGTATTTTCTTTTCTTTACCTGTCTATTTACTTTGACGAGTGCCTATTTTTAAAGTTTTCGTCATTTTCCCTCTAGGACTATACTGCTTTTCCTTTACTCATGGGTCAAGGAATTGATTTCAGTCCAGTTTTGCGTTGAAGAACTCGAGATGAGCCACTGCACAGCTGTTGGTTGCAACAGGTATGTTCGTAAAATATGTGCAGTTGATCTGCTCTGCAACCCAGTTCAAATAGGTGGTACTGGGAGGATTGTTCAGATAGACGGAACAGTTTTCTCAAGATGTATATACAACCGAGGAAGAGTGTTTGCTTCCTGAGCTGCGGGTTTTCAGAGATGTGTGATGTATTCTTTACGCGCTGCCATGTCAGAATCTCGACACATTAGAGGGATGCATATGTCAATCTGCTCTTCCAGGGATCACAATCTTCAATGACCTGTGGAGGGCCTACTCACGCATTCCTGAAACTGATGATTATAATTTTCGATATAGAACAGTGAACCACTGCATCGAGTTTATTAACTCAAAAGATGATAACCACACGCAACAAGTGGAAAGCACATGGGCTGAGCAAAACGGGGAAATAATTGTCGCTCTGGGACCCACCGATCTCTACGAGTTTATGTGGCATAGGAGATACGAATATGGTAATTTGTTTGAGAAACTCCTAGCGTGCCTCTTAATTTTACATTTTTGAATTTTTGCCACAAAAAATGTTATAGTTCAGTTCATGTAAACAATTAATACAACAGCAGTATAACGTACCGTTTGCTTTTTTGTAATTAATCGCAAAAACAAAATTTCGTTGAGAATTGTTCCTTTTTTAATTGTTCCACTGTTTCACATGACTTTAGTCATTAATCTTAGAACTTCAAAAGTTCTCACAACTTATTAGAAGTGGTATTCGCCATCTTCATTTTTTTATTTTGTATTTGGTATATAATAAATGCTCTTATCAAATCCGCTTAATTTAATAAGTTCTACTTCTGTAATCTATCAAATTATTACTATGTAAGATTTCATCACGAAGGAAACCATCCTGATGAGAGGGGCATTATGTTTCTGCAGTTGGAATACCTAAAACGCCATTCATACATTTATTGTACACCTGAAACGGCCGTAGATGATATCCTTTACCCGAATCTGTATATATTATTTTATCTACCTATTTATCTACCTATGTACCTTGAATTTTAAAATTTTGATCTCTCACTCGACATTTCGTATAAACATCAAATTCTTAATTGATTTGGACAGTTCCTTTTGGAAGCCCTTGCCTCGAATTTTCATCTCTTTATTTGTCACTCCTCCATTTCGTGCGTGAACCCAAAGTACATGATGCATAGTTTTCGGATATGATTTTTACATGTAATTTTGTTCAGTGATTTATAAGTTTATATGTATATCTGTTTCGTTGAGTGTTTAAAATTATGCTTTCGAATTTGTATTGATTACCTGGATGTATTCCTTCTATAATTTCCCTTATCCTTCGATTTAGCTCGCAATGAACATATCTTAATACAGTCCATATATTGTAAAGTATACTTAAAAACATACTTTATAAGAAAATTTAACTTTATATATATGAATGTGTCTTTAGATAGACAACTGAAAGAAAGAGTTGTAAATTAATTTTCTAGTTTGCTTAATCATCACGTCTTATGTATGAGCAACGACTTCATGCCAGGAACCCGCCATTTCTGCGCGCGCGCGAGCGTGCCCGCGTGTACATATAGTACGCTGCATTGACTTTCTTGGCGATCTTAATATTTCTATTGTTTTGAAAATGCATATTTTCTCGGATTCTTTGTGACACATACTGCATCAGAATGGAGAAGCAGTACTTAGGATTCTTCCTCAAGAACATACTAGTGTCTAACAAGTGATGGTACCTTAAACTGGTGCTGTAGAATCCCAGTACTCTTATAAACAGGATGAGTGGGAAAGTATTCCACGACGATCGGTAAACATATATTCGCGCGTGCACGCATGCCTTTATGTTCACACCGACATGAAAACAGTTGTTAATGTCTGTGGCTTATGCCCTGTGACATAGCAGTACGACAAACAGCTTTCGATATATGAAGAATCACATTGAAATAATCACGGGTGGGTTGTGGGGTGTCATAGAATGGTCACCATCCAATGATTGAAACTAGTGAAGAAAAGGGATTTGTATATGCATACATAGATACGTGCATTAGACATTGTGTGTATGTGTATGTGTGTATGTGTGGGGATGGAGAGAGGGAGAGGGAGAGAAAGAGAGAAACATTTGTGGTTTTATTTTTGAGCACGAATATTCATTTTCAAGGGCCTGAACATATGAGCTGATATAGCTGTACATAAGTACACACACAGACACACGTGAATGTGTGTGTGCATGTGCGTGTGCGTGTGCGTATGTGTTCCTGTTCTTTTTTACTCTGGAATATAAGTATGAATGCATGGATGTGTCTATCATGTCTACGCATGTGTGTGCATGAGGTATACAGAGAGAGAGGGGAAGGAGAGGGAAATACAAATAGAGGTGGGGGAATAAAGAAAAGTTAAGTGGAAGTACTGATCAAGAAGTATGTGTGTGTGTGTGTGTGTGTGATAGGGAGAGAGAGGTAGAGAAGAAGAGAAAGACTTGTAGCACCAGAAACTGCCTGAATCTGTCTAAATGCATATTTACACAGCTGACTATATACTTATGATATGTAAGCAGTTCCTGCTATTGCCAAACTATTGTCAAGAGATTCTGAGATTTACATATGTAGGGAAGGTTAATGATCTGGACACATCATTTACACTCTTGGATATACAGAAATTACACATACAAAAATACGAACACACACACACACACATACTACGTTTGTGTGTGTTTGTGTATGTGTGTGTGTGTGTGAGAGAGAGAGAGAGAGAGAGAAAGTGTGTGAGTGAGTGCGGTTACGTCTGTCTGTGTTTATAATGCACGGAGCAAGATATGACGTCAACTAAGACTTGAAGAGGGCGTATCTACTGTGGACGTCAAAATACCATATTGTATTCTACGAACGCGTTCACGTACGCACATGCGGGCACGCACACACATCAGACGCGTCGGTACTACACATGCGCGCGCACCCACACACAACTTTATACAAATAAAACAGGAGATTCTACACATACACACTCACAAATATAGAATTATGTAATACATATATATATATATATATATATATATATATATATTCTAAATATAATATAACAGCTGTGTAATTATAGCATATATTGATATGATATATACATGCATACATACATAGAGAGATGCTAAGATATTTCTCATACCTTTTGCTATGTGTTTATTACAGAAAAACTGTACTTAGGGTTGTACTCAATGTATGATGCAAAGCCATAATGTTCGTAATCTAATATAAATGTAAACGTTCTGAGTTGAAATTCCACCGAGATCGACTTTGCCTTTTATCCTTTCGGAGTCGATAAATTAAGTACCAGTTGCGTACTGGGGTCCTCCCCCAAAATTTCGGGCCTTGTGCCTAGAGTAGAAAAGAATACAAATGTAAGACTATACGAGCAAAACTAACTTGGAAATACGGTTATAAACATGAAAACAAACACCAATATTAATCCCATCTTGCGGGTTCCTGATACCACGATATCCTCAACACTGAGGCATAGAAATTTAGTTTGTACAATTCTATTATTTTTCTTTATCTATATTATATATTTCCATTATTGTTCAAATCCTCCAAGCAGGATGTTTGGCGAATCAGTCTATGAAAAAATTATTTGATGGATATTATACTGGCATTAAATATATTAACAGCTGTACTCACCTAACCTGCGTATGTATATCTTGTCCTATCTTGTATATCTGCGTATGTACATCTTGTCCTATCTTGTATATCTGCGTATGTATATCTTGTCCTATAGGAGAAAATCATAATAAACACAAGTTTGTATCTTTTGCTTCCTAAGTATGTTTCATCCCAGTGGTTATTTACAGTCACTGCTTTGGATAAGAACAAGGACACACCACCTAAAATCGTAAGCTTAGTGCATATAATTCTCAAAATACCATTGGATTTATTTTTGTGTACTCGAATGAGATGATAACAACTCGGAAGTAGTTACACACAAGACGTTCATAGATCAATGCGTAAAGTACGTAATCTATTTTCACAAGTTTAAAGTTTAATGTAACTAGATTGTCCCTAGTTTAGAAGAATTTAGAATTTAGAAGAGCTTAGAATCTAGTTTAGTATTTCTACGGGAATGCGAAATAGTTATTCATAGCTGTATATGTTTGTAGCAATGAAGTGTACTTCAAATTGCTAGTTATTAATGATATTAGCTATTAGACTCACTACAGAAAGTGATTATCCAATATTTAGATTCTGGCATTAGGTGTCGAGATGGTATGTAAACGAGTGGATGTACTAGCTGTAACACAACAAAGCAGAATCACAAAATGGAGACAGCATGGTTAAATGGACGCCGGTTTGGCGAAATGTTTAAGTTCACTTCAGAATCAAAAGGTTCTGAAAGAGATTTATGCGAGGCATCCTGAGCAAGTACCTTTCGCCGTCTCGTTGGGCCAACCCAAATCTTATGAGAGAAATTATTTGGGTTGGGATTGTGAGGAAGCCTAAGGGATAGATTTTTACCTGCAGTTCAAAGGTACAGCCTTGTCGCACAATGTACCACACCAATTTCTCCTCAGAATTAGGTTCAGATTACCCGCTTTTGTGAAATATTCAGTTACATACCAACTAATTCAGACAATTCAGTAAACAAAACAACTGACTCCAAATTATCGAAACTGATACTACAGTGGGAGTATTATTCTGTTGATTAACTGTAATTCGTACCTACGTTTTGGAATACAATTTTTACAGCAAGCTGGATGTCCATTGATAAGAGTTCTGACAGCCTCTACACAACTTCGATGATCCTGAAAGCTTTGTTTGTGAACTGAGGTAAGTTAGCTAAGTATGATAAGTGAAACATTCACTTACTTTAGATTTACATTTTGTAGACTATGACTCTTGTCCGTATCTAGATTCTGTACAATTTTTAATTTAGCCCTAATTCTATATGCATTTCGATTATATCCCTAAAATATTTAATATGAGGGTGAGTGAAAGAAAACAGTTTCAAAGTTTTATCAAAAGAGAAAGAAATGTAGATAGAGACAAAGAAGACACGTATATTATTTTATTTTTGGTCTCGAAACATCGAATCTGTTAAAGAGTCGATGATGAACAATAATAATGATAATGAGGGGATGGAGGATGCACATTGGAAAAAATAGAGGAAAAGGGAATCACCTATTTATTAAGGATTTAAAACTTTATGGCAAATACAGGAACCTATTGGACTCCTTAGTGCAAACATTAA
Organism: Octopus bimaculoides; assembly: GCF_001194135.2. Classification (NCBI taxonomy): domain Eukaryota; kingdom Metazoa; phylum Mollusca; class Cephalopoda; order Octopoda; family Octopodidae; genus Octopus; species Octopus bimaculoides. The sequence continues at coordinate 56,987,989 of NC_068982.1, read as the reverse complement.
AAATAGTTAGCAGCGATATTAGGATTACCATTGTCGAAGGGAAATGTGCTATGCGGTGAAGATGAAATAGGGAAAGGTACTAGAGCAGTTTCTACCTAATGATGGGAGCATAAAATTATTACATGCAGAATGTATATGGGAGTAGAGAAAATGCATTCTTAGATATTCATCTTCACTATGAATATCTAGGCTACAAAATGAAATGTGTACATATGAAAGAAATAAAAAAAAATTTGCTTATTAGAGATTTTGAGATCTTACTTGAATGAGGTAAGTATCATAAGTGCAATCATATTTCCATTGCGGGTAGTATCACTGATAAGAAATTAAACAGGATTTGCTGAAGTGAAAAAGATAAACTGAAGGACACCGACAGTAAAACAAGGAAGCAACACAATGCATTCAAGCATATATCCCCATTTAGAAGTGGATCAGTTAAAACAGAAAGAAGAGGGTTAATGAGTGTCGTCTGGGTTGTAGAAGTAAAGATGATAAGTCTAAGTTTCTATCCACAAGAGAAAGAAAAACTCTCTTGAAGGAGATAAGTGAAGAGCCGTTTACGGAATGTGTAAAACTCAAGAAAAGAAAACGTGGAATTGCTAAAAAGAAGAAACGAAACTTTGAAGGAAAGAAGGTAAACTCAACGATTTTTCATTTTTATTTTTAGAATTTTCAGAAAATTTATGTTAATTTATATTCTACATACGGGAATTCATATGATGATGCAAAAGCAAATTCTGTGTGTGTGAGTTAGGGTGATTTAGCACATCTCACAACCACTTGATACCGTCCTTGATTCTTTGGCACTCTGACATGTGTTGATATTTTTCAATATTTTTTTACCTCATAAACACATTTAATGGAATCATGGTGCACCCAATGGTAATCCATTGCTGGAACTAAAGCAAAAAAATTTGGAATTTCCGTATTTTAAACTTTGATATTTTTTTTTATATCAAAAAGGTGTGGAAATTTTAGGATTTATATTTTGAAGCGTGGCCTACCTATTTGACACCGGAGTAAAAAGTAATGAAACAGAAAATATAGTGGTGTTCCAACTCGAAGCATGAAATCATTAAGTGCTAGAACAGAGAAGTTAGCAAGTTCATGAGGTTATCATTGAGGCCTTGGGAACATTTAAAATATATCGGAACAAACCTCGGAAAGCATATCTGAGTTAATGTAGTTGAGGAAACAGGCTGACATGTCTCAACCAAAATTACCCGGAAAATTCTCACTACCAAGAAAGAACATATGAAGAGCCGAAAAAATTTCGCACAGACGATACAGAATTTTCCTTGTACTAGAGTCTAGTAACTAGACGATGAACTGAAGTTCAATAGAAACCACAAGTTGTGGCTCGGCAATATCAATTCGTTGAAACTACAAAACGAAATAATAAATAACTAAAAATTGCAAATAACTACATCAGTATGAATCAAATAACTAGACATATAAGACGAACAAAAATACAATAATAAAGAAAAATCTCATTGCTTTGTCACAGGTGATCCCCATTCACATATTTTCTTATTAGTCACGTGTTTGACATAATGAATTTTAGGCAAACCCGACGGATTAATGAAGATTTGGAATTCTTTCCGTATATGTGTCTATTTCTGTGTTGCAAGAGAAAACCAGTTCGTTGCAATTATGTAAGTAAACTTCGATAAAGAGAGATTACATATATATAAACCTATGTATATATATATACCCATATATATAAACTTGTAATCATACACACATTTGCGCACACTCACGCGTGTGTGTGTGTATTCTTTTATTCTTTTACTTGTTTCAGTCATTTAACTGCGACCATGCAGGAACACCGCCTAAATACATACATACATATATATATATATATA
>NC_068982.1:56977161-56985970 GCF_001194135.2 Octopus bimaculoides | reverse complement strand
AAACAATAAGCAACACGGATTTCAAAAGTGATTGCAGTACGCACGTTTCATGCTAGATAGATAGATATGTCTGTGTCTGTGTTAATCCCGCACCATCGCTTAACAACCGATGTTGGTTTGTTTATGTCCCCGTAAACTAGCGGTTCGGTAAAAGACACCCAATAGAATGAAAACTAGGCTTATAAAGAATAAGTATATATATATATATATATATATACATAAGACAGAACAAATATTTCTTGTCACTTTCATTTCTCAAATCGTCGTCATCATGCCTCGTGCACCGGCAGCGCATTGATGATACTACAATGAAAGTGTTTCCGATGAAGCACGAGTTCTCCAGTCGCCTTGACACTTTTGTGCAATCATCCCGACTGGAAGCTCCTATGATCAAAAGCTTTCCAGCTGTAATGATTCCGCCTTTAAACGTTTACAGAACTCTGTTATTTTTTTTATTCTATTACTTGTTTCAGTCATTGACTGTGGCCATGCTGGAGCACCACCTTTAGTCGAACAATTCGACCTCTGTACTTATTCTTTATAAGCCTAGTTTTCATTCTATTGGGTGTCTTTTACCGAACCGCTAATTTACGGGGACATAAACACACCAACATCGGTTGTTAAGCGATGCTGCGGGATTAACACAGACACAAACATATCTATCTATCTATCTATCTATCTATCTATCTATCTATCTATCTATCTATCTATCTATCTATATATATATATATATATATATATATATATATATGTATATATATATATATATACGAAAGGCTTTCAGTTTCCGTCTACCAAATCGACTCACATGGCTTTGGTCGGCCCGAGGCTAGAATAGAAGAAACTTGCCCAAGGTGCTACGCAGTGGGACTGAACCCGGAACCATGTGGTTGGGAAGCATGCTTCTTACCACACACACCCATACCCGTGCCATAGTGTTTTTGTTGTTTTTCTTTGTTGAAAATTCTAAGATATGGTTTGAAAGAGATTTAACTGCTATTTCTAGCTGGATGAGTGACTACATACAGGCTGTATGTAGTGACTGTGTTTATGTTGGTCGTGGGGACAACTATCTTGTGGGTGTTGGCAGTTTTGTTTTGTGGTTGCTTTTGTGTTTGTGTTTGTGTTTTTTGTTTGTAAGCTGTGTGATTGTGATTGTAATGGTGATGTAGGTGGCAGTAGTAGTGGTGCTGATGATGTTTGTGATATTGGTGGTCGTCGTGACGATGGAAAATGGAGAAGAGAAAGGGTGAACATTTGTGGAGGAGGAAGACACATACGTTGCTTGTCATGTGAATGAATTCGCACACATGAACAGTAACAGCAACAATAGCACCATCTTCAGTAGCGGCAACAGAAATTTTGTTTATTTTCGTTTGTTATTAATGTTGTTTTTTTCTTTTGTTTTCGTCGTGTTTTTTTACAACTTGTTGTTTTGCGTTTTCTTCAAGTTTTCATCGTCTTATATTTTTATTTTTATTTTTAATTTTATTTTCATTGTTTTGTGTATTTTGGTTTCCTCCCAGTTCTCTGTGTCTTCCCTATCATCCAAATTAGTTGAGCCAACAACGAATTTGTGTTTTCGACAGATATTGTTTAGCCATTTTGCCAGACAGCACCATCTTTCATCGCCATTAGATTCGCTACCATCACGAACAACAACAACAACAACAGCCACCTCACCTATCGTGCACCATCACCACGAACAACAGCAAGGAGGATAATAACAGCAATATTACCACCATCGCTGCTACCGTTTTTACCGACTCCATAAACACTAATTAGAAGCCGTCTCGACTCCATCACCGATATCAAGACTAGAACCACCCTAGCCACTAACTCTGCTTCATCCGCATCCGCATCGCCACCACCATCAACACAGCCAACACTGCCACCACCACTACTATTACTAATAGTTTTAACATCATCAGAAAAAACAACAAATAATCCGACGACCATCCAGAAAACCACCACCATCACCACTACCACCACTACCACCATCACCACTGCCACTATCACCACTACCACCATCAGTACTGCTACCATCACCACTGCCAACATCACCACCACTTTTATCACAAGCCAGCAAGTGAGCCTTTACATGATCACTCTACCAGCTAGAAATGACAATCACGTCTCCCTCAAATGAAATTCTAACATCCTAAAAATATAAGTAAGTTTGAATGATCATGGCCGGAATGCGCTTGACCAAAATTAATTCGATCAAGACTGACCAAAGGCTTAACAACAGCATGACCCAACAGTTGAGCACCTCAATCTGCTAGAATTAGCAGTCAAATCTCCCTCAAATCATATCTAACTGACTTAAAAAATATACAGTGTAATCCAAAAATCCTTGTATATTACACATAGAAATACATAATCCTAGATAGAATACTTTAAAATAAAAAGAGGTGGTCATGGTCAGAACGTCTTAATCATAGATCTGTTCAGTCATTGTCGTCATTATCATCGTCATCGTCGCAAACATTCTCGCCGTCATTACCATTTTCATCACTTTTCTCTTCCTCTCTTCCTCCTTTTCATCACCCTCCCCTCCTACTCTTTGTCATCCTCTCCTCTTCCCCCAGCCTTTGTCATCATCTTCATGGTCCTCATTGCTGACATTCTCGGCGTCATTACCATCTTCATCATCGTCATCATCAACCTCACTGTCATCATCATCATCATCATCATCATCATCATCATCATCATCATCATCATGATTATCATCAATGTCATCATCATCATCATAATGGTAATTAATATTATCACCGTCACCACCACCACCACCACCACTACTACAACTGTCACAACTTTTTCGCCGTCAGCACACTATCACCACCAAAAATTACTTCTATCATCTTGCGCAGGAAAATTAGTGTATATTATGTCATCGATGGGTTGAAGAAATTACAACTCAGCAGTTTTGTGATGAGTGTAGTCTACAGCCGTAAGGCCTGTGTTGAGTGAATGTCATCAACTGTTAGTAACGAATATACTGAACGTGGTGAGCTGGCGGAATCGTTAGCAAGCCGAACAAATTATATGACGGTATTGGTTCTGGTTTTTACGTTCTGAGTTCAAATGCAGCTGAGGTCGACTTTGTCATTCATTTCTATTTTTCAGGAGTCGATAAAAATAAGTATCAGTAGAGCACTGAGGTCAATGTAATGGACTAGATCCCCCCCCTACAAAATGTCAGGCTTTGTGCCTATAACAGCACGAATAATGTTGTTCTTGTCGGAAGCAGTATTAATGTCAGTCATTGATGTGCTGATGATGAGTGGAGCTGTGTTGTAGCAGTTGCTGTTTAATCTCAGATCAGTTGAAGTCAGGTCGGCTTAGTAAAGGTTTTCCAGCCAGTTTAATCTCGTCTTTCTATTCGTTATTTTATTAAGATGGTATGGCGCAATTCGAGAACAATCTGGCTGTTATTGCTTACACGAAGTGGCTTCTTCGATAGCCCAACAGCTGTTTCTATAATGATTGTAGTGTTGAAGGGGCGTAACCTAGCCGTTAGGATACTCGGCTAACAACTGTACAGTCGTAGATTCAATTGCTGGATCGTGCAGTGCATAAGGTCTTTGAGCAAGGTGTTTCACTTCACATTGCTGTAGTCTACTAATCTGAAAATGAATACCAGCCGAGTGCTGGCGCAGCTCTCACTCTTTCTCCCTCAAGCTGTTTCATCCTGTATGTGCCCCTGGGTCAAATGGAGGAGAGTTGTGATGGTATCTATGTCTACTGGCGACTACATAAGCACCTAAAACAATCAGCGAAAGCATGATACACGTTACCAAATCATACTCGTTCTTGGGTAATGAAGATCATAGTGTAGTTACAGGTGGTGGTAGTGTTTGTAGTATTGGTGGTGGTAAGTCGCAATACCGGTGGTTATATAGTGATAAGGAGGTGAAGTTCATAGTAGTAATTGTGATAGTTGTGATGGTAATGTTCGTTGTAGGCAGTGTTGTGGTTTATGGATCAATGCTCCGCAACCCTTTTTTCATTTGCGTTTCACATATTCTTTTCGAAATTCGGAAGTACACCTGGACTAAAAATATTACTAAAATTATATTCAGTTTACACAGCGGTACACCTAGCTTCGTCCCGTGCTACACCAGTTTGCTGTGGCATACCGGTTGTGGAGCACTGGTGTAGATGATGGTAGTGGTGGTCTGTTTGGGATAATTATTTTGTAGGTAGTCTTAGTGTTTTCGTAATGATTGTGGTGAAGAATATAGTTATAGGATTTTGTTAGTAGTGCAGCCATGATTGTGTTGTCGGCGGCGGCGGTGGTGGTGGTGGTGGTAGTACTGGTGCTGGTGCTGGTGCTGGTGCTGGTGGTGATAGTTGTTCTTGTCATGTTCATAGAAATAGTGAAGGTATTACTGTGGCTGCTGTAATTTTTACTTCTGCTGCTGCTGCTTGCAGCTGCAGTTTTTGATGGTATTGTTGAAGTTAATGGTAGTGCATTTGTTTCATTATTGTTGCTGTTCTTCCTGCTGTTGGTGTTGCTAATATGTAATGATCTGTGACATTTATGGTTGTATCCGTATCTAATTCTGACTACGAGAAAAGCGAATGAATATATATATATATATAAGCATGCATAGATGAATATCTGTGTGTGCGTGTGTGTTTGTGTAAAAATCACATTATGTACTGCGTATGCAATTCTGTGTGTTATCTATTATACTACTGCGAGTGTCCTTTGCATGAAAGCTTTAGAGTTTCTGTGATTACATGATTGATGGAGTAAATCTTTGTTCTTATGTTTGTATATTCATATATGCACACATGTACGTACGTGTGTGTGTGTATATATATTGTGTATGTATATAAATGTGTGTGTCTGTGCATCTATGTATGCATGCATGCTTGTATAGAGGGATCTATCTATGCATACACACACAAATATTCATATCGTGAACTAAAGGGTGAAGCCAAAAAGGAAATAAAGTATCAACACAAAAAGTGAAAACAATACATAAATAGCTCTCTCCCTCTCTTTCAATCTCCCTCTCTTCTCTCTTTCTCTCCCTCTTTTTCTCTCTCCTTGTTTCTCTCTCTCTCTCTCTCCCTCTAAAATGGTGGCATATGGCTGTTGTCAGATGACTATTTTAACCAATCAAACATCAATCACTATATTCAAATATTTATTCTATGTTGCTGTTATTAATCGAAACCTATGGATTTCAACCTGCAAACCGGTCTGTTTACCTAGAGCTTTAAGCTGTTTTCCATTACCACATAACTTGTCTTGCGATACCTAAATGCACTACTAGATCTCTTATCCGGCTTCCAGAAATCCGAAAATTCTGTACAATACCGGCAATATAGTGTAATATTCTTTTACTTGTATTGACAAAAATAAACCAAGTTTTTGAAATTGGTTAATTTGCGTACGGTATGAAGAATAATTTCGTTCATTAATGCTTTATGTAGATTAATAAAGCTTAGGCATATTCTTCTTTAGAATCAATTTGCACATGTATCGGTTAAATAAAATCATGTTCTTTGCTTCATTTAATTTTCATCCTTTAAATATTGTACTGTATATAGGGTACGATATGATGTATTTTAATAATTTTAAGTGGATTAATAAATATCAATCAGACCCGGCGTTTCAAGTGTATTCATTTGAATCTCTGCTCAATATAATTTAGCTCTTTACTCTACACAGCTTATTTTATATTTCAAGCAAATATTTAGGCACTTTCTAGAAAGCCGGATAATTCAGAATCTGTGACACTTCCGGTTCCAAATTTGCCGGATAATAGGTTCGGTAAGATACATTGTTTCATAATAGCATGACATTTAAAACAATTTTTCCTTAAGTATATTTTATTAGAGTGTGTTGTTTATTTTTTATGTCCTTAAAGAATGGGGTATATTTTTATGAGTTCCATTATACCAAACCTTCTAAAATTATTATTTTCATTATGATTTCAGCAACGGTTTTTTTTTTTTACGTCAAAACTATTTTCTATCAAGAGGAAAAAATACTTGTCATCATGCGACAGCTTTCCGTTAACTACGATTTTATCTTTTTTATGTCAGTCATTTTGTAGTCAAAAGCATGACTTCCAAACCTCACGTAATCCCAAGATATCAAGTGGCTGTGAGTATGCGTGACACAGAAAGACATTGGTCATAATTAGAATTAGTTGAAATATTGACACATTAATTACAAATTACCAGCATACACAATTGATAATAATCCTTTCTTACATAGGCAAAAGGCCTGAAATTTTAGGTGAGTTGCAGAGGATTAGTCGATTATATCGACTCCACTACTCAACTGGTACTTATTTCATTGACCTCGAAAGAATGTAAGGAAAAGTTGACCTTGGTGGGATTTGAATTCGGATCGTAACGACCGACGAAACTCCGTTATGAATTTGTCCGGCGTACTAACGATTCGGCCAGCTCACCGCCATACACAACAACAACAACAACAACAACAACAACAACAACAACAACAATAATAATAATAATAATAATAATAATAATAATAATAATAATAATAATATTTATAGGATTGAGGTTACTCCTCCAGAAAGTATAGAAGCAAATAAAGAAAAGTGCCATTGTTATCAAATGAACAATATTTCAACATTTCGTGTGTCTTCCACAGGTTAAAAAATAAACTTGTCAATCTACTTAATAATAATAATAATAATAATAATAATAATAATAATAATAATAATAATAATAATAATAATAATAATCCTTTCTCCTATAGGTACAAGGCCTGGAATTTTGTGGGGGTCCAGTCGATTAGATCGATCCCAGTACGCAACTGGTACTTAATTTATCGACCCCGAAAGGATGAAAGGCAAAGTCGACCTCAGCGGAATTTGAACTTTGAACGTAACGACGGGTGAAATGCTACCATGCATTTATCCGGTGTGCTAACGATTTAGCACGCCGGGCAAAATGTTTAGCTACATTTCGGGTTTTTTTTACGTTCTGAGTTCAAATTCCACCGAGGTTGACTTTACCTTTCATCCCTTCGGAATCGATAAGATAAGTACCAGCTGAACACTGGGGCCGATGTAATCGACTAACCCACCTACTCCGATATTGGTGTCCTTGTGCCAAAATTAGAAATCATTATTATTATTATTATTATTATTATTATTATTATTATTATTATTATTATTATTATTAATAGTAGTAGTAGTAGTAGTAGTAGTAGTAGTAGTAGTAGTAGTAGTAGTAGTAGTAGTTGTTGTAGTAGTAGTAAGGCTCTTTATCAATTATTAACGTGAGGCTACATAAGGTAGTTGTAATCTAACAAACCAACCACTGCAATATGGGTCCAACACCAATTCCACCCATTTCCTATTGAGTGATTTTTACTCGTAGTGAATCGTCTAAAAATGGACGGAGTCCGCAAGACCGACTTAACCCTTGATACACAATCTGCAAATGAAGCCTCCAATTTTCTTCTAATTCCCCATTAAAAAACTTCGTTGTAATTCGCATTACTTTGAAGAAAATTTTCTCACACGTGTATGTTGCAGTTGGAAACGTATACACACATGAATCAGGTGGAAATTTCATGACATGTTTCTGGAATAGTGAGATTGATAACCAAAAACGTTGCTTGCCTGTCTCTGAGCTTCGCAAAACTAGTGTTCTTAAGACAAAGCTTCTTCAAGAACATCAAAACATTTTAGCTCAGTAATATTGCAGAACCCCTACACGACACAAGTGTACAACGTGTTAGATTTCTGTTCCTGTCTGTGAAACATTCCGCTGCTGGTACAACGAGCAATACCGAAAGGAAGTAAGTTAACAATTTTAACAGTGAAGTATCATAACACATGCTTATTACTATCGCAAAACATGCTTTATTACCATCAGGAAATCAAAGGGTGTCTTCGTGCGTTGTACATCTGATAAGCTTTCTCACCTCCCGCGTTGCAAACAAGTTTTCTAGTCCCTTGGTAATGGGGTTTGTACTATGTTTGCAAAAATCTTCCTACCCACCAAACACCAAATAATTTTACTTTTTACCTTGAAGATAAAAAGACGCTGAATCTCGAGTAGTTTTGCTTCCATCACCATTTTTCATATAAAAAGAGAGAAAGTCCCTCAAATACTTCTCTTCCACTCCACTTCCCTCATCATGATGTATGAAGAAAGGCCGAATATAAAACTTTTCTGAGTAATCCAGGTCCACCTGCTTTGACAATATTTATTTTTAAATAATGTGCTTCAGAATTAGCTTTCATCCTCATTATATTTTTCAGTCTTCCTCGTTTCTTGGAGATCTACACTTAACACATGAAGATTCAAAAAAGTATATTCTATCTCTAAGAAAATCAATCGTTTCTGAACCTGTCAACAGTTGATATTCATAAAGAACTAACTGTTTTGTCACCTTGAATCAGTTCCGTAAAAAAGCTAGCTTTTTTTCTTTTTTCTTTTTGTTTTATCACATAATAAAATCGAACGGTGCCTAGCAAGTTATGAAAGGTGAGAGAATGTTACAGCATGGCAATAGCACTGGGTCAGCAAAAGAAAAAAAGACACTGCTGTCTAACAGTTCTGGTTTCATGAACCAGAGACAGGAGACTTGCTTTCCTTTGTCACGCAGCATTGTCGTCTCTCCCTAAATAATTTGGACAAAAGTAAATTTTGTTTTCGTTCCTGTAAATTTCAACCTTATTTTAAGAGATGAAATGAAAAAAAAATGTGAATGTCTCCACTCTACCTCCCTCTAATTATCTTTTTCTCCCGCTTTCACTGTTACTCGCAAAAAGCGACTATAGTTTCAGATAAAAACGAATAA
>NC_068982.1:56963750-56974571 GCF_001194135.2 Octopus bimaculoides | reverse complement strand
GATATTACTAGAAAGAAGGAATGTCCAAACATACTCGCACACATAGGTACGCATGCACACATACATACACACACATACACATATTTCAGATTATTTACTTTAAAAATATGTTGTAAAATCTCCATTTGATCCAGGAATATTGATTTACTCAGAATATGCCCACGGGCATATGGCGTAGTGGTTAAGAGCGCGGGCTACTAACCCCAAGATTCCGATTCCGAGTTCGATTCACGGCAGCGACCTGATTAATAATAGTAATAATAATAATAATAGTAACATCGTTAGGAATGAGAACCCAGGTTCGAAATTTCCCCAAGACACCTGACGAAGGCTGGAGGGTATATCAGCCGAAACGTTGTGTTAACATCAAACAAAATGAGGACAAATATCCGTCAAATGTAAATAATGTAAATAATGTAAATTCAGAAGCTGATTCAAATATAGAGCTAAAAGAAAACAATACAATGCTAGCATCATTTTTTTTGTAAAGATGTGCTCCTATGTAAAAATTTCAACTTTCAAAAAGGTAAAAACACGTGACCCACAACGTGTAGCATACTTAGTTCTGGCACTTTCAGAAAGGGAGAGGGATATAGACATTAACATTAAATGAGACAGCAGAGATGGCTTCTTGTTGGGGGTCTGTAACCAATGGGAGAGGCTGAGCTAGAAACCAAGAGTGACTGATTATTACTACCGACCCGCCAACGGGGCCCGAAGAAACTTGGTCACAATCAAATTTGGTCACCGGTTACTTCTCCCTGCCGATAATTACTGTCATAAGTAAGTGAATCTGCGAACATCTCTTGTAAATAAATCAAATAGTATGTGCGTATGTGTTAATATATATATATATATATACACACACACACACACACAAACATACAGATCAAGTTGAAGTTATCAGAGAAAACACATTGATATATCGCGTCTTTCATTACAACCGGTCAATGATCTCAAAAAATTATTTGCAGATTTTTTTTTACATAATAATGTTATTTTTTTTTATATACAAAACTTTCTTCGAACGAAATTGTCTACGAAGATCTATATTGGAAGCTTGCTTCCCAACCACATGGTTCCAGGTTCAGTCTCACTGCGTGGCACTTCGGGCAAGTATCTTTTTATATAGACACGGAGAATGAAACTGAAAGTATATATGTGTGTGTGTGTCTGTGTGTATTTGTTCCCCACCACCGCTTGACAACCGGTGTAGGTGTATTTACGTCCCCATAACTTAGTGGTTCGGTAAAAAGGGGCAGGATAAGTACCAGGTTTAAAAATATATGTACAGGGGTGGATTCATTTGACTAAAAGTTCTTCAAAGTGGTGCTACAGCATGGCCGCAGTCTAATGACTGAAATAAATAAAAGATAAACGATATATGTTGCTTATGTATTGTAAAGTATGGAATACTTAATTCAGGAATTCAACGTGAACTGAATATTGAGCCATAATCCATTCAGTAACGTGTATTGCATTATAGCACATAATATAGTGCATGAATGTGTGTGTGTGTGTGTGTGTGTGTGTGTGTGTTCTTGTGGTATATAAAGGAAAGTTTCAGGTGGGATGAAGTGAGCTGAAATTCAAACAGAATGAAAATCAATTCATTAACTAAGATTGTTCCTTTGTTTTTCGAGCTAGTTTCCACAGTATTACAAAATAAAATTCAATTTTATACGAAGGTTGTTTATTTGTATTCAAATCGTTTTCCGCGTTCTAATCTTACATTATGTTATGACGTCATAGCTCTAAGATATAATCTGTCTTTTCTTAGTGATTCTACCACAGAGAAAATTACTTTAATCTCGAGCTTGATCCTTTAATCATGCACAGAGTTCTCACGATTATAAACCAATATCTGATAAAACGTTATCAGTTTACTGAAGAGGCTTATCTCTCGTTTCATATTTCTTGAGAAATTTCTTTAATGCATTCAACTCTTTATCGAAAATATAATCTAAATATGTAGACTGAATCTTCAAACAAATCCTTTCGTGTCTTTGTTTATAAAAGTTATTACAAAAATTTAAGAAAATTCAGATAAATAGTGCTATTTAATACTAGACGCTATTTAAAATGTCTAGCAAATGAAACATAAACATAATTTAATACATTCCTATAATGATAAAAATAAAAAAATTAAGCAGATACGCTTCTAGATCCAGGCTGTTATCTCTCTCAGAGGTAGGCTAAGCGATGTGTGATGTTACGCGGGAGTTGGCTTTTTACTTGCCTGTTCTGTTTAAGTATGCTGGCTGTGATTTTTAGAGAGGAGGGACTTCAATATCTTTTATGTCAAATTGAATTGAAATAACTACTAGAAGAAGATTACTCTTAATTTTGCGCTAGTCATATTCATTAGATTCAATCATATCAAATTAAAATCACGTAACATTATTATGCAAAGTGAAGTGCTTGCTTCAACTGTAAAACCTAAAATTCAGTGATGTTCGTAAAAGAAATATTTCTAGAAAAGTCCATTAGAAACCAATTTTGATTCTGTGTCCTGTATTAAATTAACTAATACGATTTACACAAAAATCTAAGAAGATAATTCGAGACATAGTAACGTTTTATGTTGTAAAATGATATATATATATATTTAATTTTCTTACAAAAGAGAGTTTCAAAATGACAAGAATGAATTCGAAAAAGAAAGGAAATCAGAGTTAGAAATTAAAAAATAAACATGTTTTTCTGAATTTCAAGGTAGTTTCTTAAAAAAAAAAAGCAATCGATTTTGAAATTTTCAAAAATAACGATACACATCTCCACCATGCATTGATAGGCTGATAAATTAACGTATAAAAAAATTATCATTTATCAGCATGTAACCGACTAAATTCGTTAGGGACCTATCTCGGCTGTACAAACCTACCGGGGTTCCTGCAACCTTCTCGAAATAACAACCTTATTTCTTTATCATTTTACAGAAAAAGCGGGGATACATTAGATAAAGTAGTTTAGAGTATATTGTAACTAGGCGAAAGGCAGGATGATCACGTTAGGAATATCTTTGATCATAGGTTTGCTCAACCAGAGCTAGACAATACTTCGTATACGCAATGCATAATTTTATCTAGATTGTGACGTTCATAAATCTCCACCGTTCGATGATGAGGATTCAATTGATTGATCAACTGAATTACCTGCTCCTGCATTAACTATAAGTGGTTGAGCGTTCCACAGACATCTGTGTTCGTAGCATAATTTTCTAGTAAAATCAGGTTGACTCAGTACAACAAAACCTGTTCAAGTAATCGTATTACAAAGTACAATTCTCTTGACGGAATCGTTTTCTCTCCGTGTAGTCAATCTAATTCACAAGGTATGGTCGAGCCGTGATTATAGGAAATGACATATCTAAGACACAATGCAATGGGATCGAACCCTAACGTGAAATTCTCAACCATTTAGCCATACTGCGATTGCCAAACTTTTAGTAATACTTAGAATAAACACAATCAAGTGAATTTACTGTTTTCAGAAAATTGCTATAGAATGTCGCTTGTCCGAAAATACCGATTCATGCAGAACTGTTGCATCCATGCATATCAGCTGACTCCAGTTAAGACGCATGAGACTGAATAGTTTTGCTCTTTGAAAGACTAAATCTTTTTGTTTTTTCTGTTATAAAAGGTCGTAGGTGTGTGAAATATAAAGAAAGAAAAATATAAAAAAAAAAAAACAGAGGTAATAATTACTAACAATTATCATAGATAGTCACAAATGTTTATCATTGCAAAATTACTGAAGAAACTAATTAACATTTCTATGAAATCCTGTGTTTCTGTAAAATCTTTAAACCTTTAAAAGTGATTGTGTCGGCATTGGAATATATATTTCATCATAGGTCTATTTCATCGGAATTGAGACGGGATTTTTTCATACCACATCTATTTCACTTTTAGCAAGAATTTTCAACTACAACTGAACGCATTTCTCCACTACTTAGTTTTATACATAGCAAGGTCAGAAGTGCATGATCTTTGTATTAGAAGGTATCTCAACAGGTGTTACTTCTTGTGTAGCTTTGTACCACAGTCATATGTAGCATCAGTGGAGAAGATATAACCCAATACATTGTGTACCACCTAGGCTCTACAGATTCCAGTATTCAGACAATTAAGACTATAGAGCAACGTCGGTTCTTTTACCAAGGAATTAAAACATTAGAATGTACTATTTTAACTATTTTTTTTTCTCTTATGTTTCCAATTTTCTCACCTCGAAATAAAGAATGCGCCTGTGCGTTTTGCATCAGCGTGTTATACATGACTATAGCTAGCTGAATTAAGATAATTAGATTATGTGGGTGAAAACTGGAGCTGTGGTTTAAATAAATTGCAATACTGAGTTAGTTCTGCTTCAAACGTTGATGAACTTCACCTTTCATCCTTCCAGGATGGACAAATGGAGTACCAACGAAACATCATACTATCTCTGGTCATGTATCAACACGCCAGTATAAAATAGGTTTCAAATATTGGCACAAGGCCAGAAATTTTAGGGGAGGGGATAAGTCGATTACATCTACCCCAATACTCAGCTGGTACTTATTTTATCGACTTCGGGAGAATTTGAACTTGGAACATAACGACGGACGAAATGCCGCTAAGCATTTTGCCCGGCGTGCTAACGTTTCAGCCAGCTCACTGTCTGACACCAGCGTAATACTGGTATTTTGTTTATGTAACAGGAAGATTTCCTCATACAGTGAAACTAGTCGAGCTATTCAAGATAGAGCAAGATTATTGCAAATGCGTTTGTATACCTAACTAATATATTCAATATGTATTTATTTAAACATATGTGTAATTATTTTATATTGAAATACGTGGATATTAGTGTTATTGATTACTGATATACAACGGATCAATCACTAGTTCACTGCATTTATGAGAGTAACGAGAGAATGCCTATAACATAGGGTTGAACATTCACCGTTGTATAATTTCTATCAATCAAATTCAGAAGTTAAAACCGGAATTAAGGTAGAAGGCATTTGTTGTGAGGTGGAAACGTACCCGGAACCACGCAATTACAAAATAAACTTCTTAATCATAAGCCGTGCCTGCGCACGAGTACACAGCTTTAACATAAATTCTAGCCTTTCCATCCTGTCTCTCGAGAAAATCTCTTACATAACTGTCATGTGTAAAGCGTTATAGATAAGTTTTGGTCTCTACCACCAGGCAGATACCTAGTTTTGTTTTTGATAACAGTTATACAGCTGAACAGTTTTCGTCTCTCGCATTAATGACTTAAAGTAAATGTACAGACATGTGTTTATGTTTAACGCTGTAATTATGTTGTTATTGTAAATGCATCTGTTTACAACGTTTGTCAGTCCATTATCAATTGAGTGTGTAATTACGAATTGGTGTTTATTAAGAACTGACACTCGGAAACGGATGCATATGACATAACTTCGATGCGTTTCTGAACACTGTTAAGTGGTGGGGGGGGGGGAGAAAAAATTATCAAGGCGCAGATATGACTGTGTAGTAAGAAGCTTGCTTTCCAACCATGTTATCTTGGGTTCAGTCCTACTGCGCGGCACCTTGGATAAGTTTCTTCTACTACAGCCTCGGACCAATTGAAGCCGAAGCCTTGCGAATGAATTTGGTAGACGGAAACTGAAAGACGCCCGTCGTATTTATTCCCCACCACCGCTTGACAACCGGTGTTGTTTAAGCTCTCGTAAGTTTGCGACTCGGTAAAATGGAACCAATCGAATAAGTATGAGGTTTTAACATAAATGCTGGGGGCCGGTTTGTTCCCTTAAAACCTCAAAGGCAGTGCTTCGTCATAGCCACAGTCAAAAGAGTGAGACATGTAAAAGATAAAAGAATAAAACAATTCTAATCTAATGGAAGCAAAGGACACCACTTATCGAACGAGCATATAGTTAAAAGTCTACCAAACGTGGCAATTACACTCATTTTTGAGAGGAGAGCATACAATTTGAGAGAAATTTGGCTGTTCTTTCTTTATAAATCGGTGAAATTCTCAAGTGGTCTGGTTAGGGCGTAACATTAAATGGAGGTGCAATGGCCCAGTGGTTAGGGCAGCGGACTCGCGGTCATAGGATCGCGGTTTCGATTCCCAGACCGGGCGTTGTGAGTGTTTATTGAGCGAAAACACCTAAAAAGCTCCACGAGGCTCCGGCAGGGGATGGTGGCGAACCCTGCTGTACTCTTTCACCACAAATTTCTCTCACTCTTACTTTCTGTTTCTGTTGTGCCTGTAATTCAAAGGGACAGCCTTGCCACACTGTGTCACGCTGAATATCCCCGAGAACTACGTTAAGGGTACACGTGTCTGTGGAGTGCTCAGCCACTTGCACGTTAATTTCACGAGCAGGCTGTTCCGTTGATCGGATCAACTGGAACCCTCGACGTCGTAAGCGACGGAGTGCCAACAAACAAACATTAAATACTTCGCGGTCTTTGTTCTGACTGTCTACGCTCTAAGTTTCATTGAGGATAACTTTGCTCTTCGTCCTGTGTGTCTCGATAGCCTTAAGTACCAACTCAGGACAGTAAACTGATGGAAATGTTAGAACATTAGATCATTTTTGTCTTCTATCCTTTACTCGCTTCGGTCAATGGACAGCGGCTGTTCTGGGGCACCTCTCTGAAGGGTTTAGCCAAACAAATCGATTCATTACTTAACAGGTGTGTATTATATGTGTATACACACACACATACATATACAAGTATGTGCTTGTATGTGTGTGTGTTTGCGTGCGCCGGTGCGTGCATGTCTGAGTGTATGTCTAAGTTTACAGAAAAATATATTTCTACATATCAGTGTGCCACGGCATGTGCCTGTATACAGATATGAATATTTGTGTACACATATGTATATATGTGGATATATCTTTTGCGTGTTTTATATATATATGTATATAAATCGGAGTCCCTGTGTGGGGTGATTTTATCATTAACCTTACCTAGCTGTACTATTATATATTTGAACCAAATGATAAGTAAATAGAAACAATTTAAAAGGAAGCTGTGAGTCGTTACATGAACATTTACACACGCGTCCATATGTACATATATATTATCACAAATATACTTATAACTATATATAAGTGTAATGTGTATGCGTAACTATGACACGCATATACACGCTTATTTCGTAATATATATATTTATTTCTTTATTGCCCGCAAGGGGCTAAACATAGAGGGGACAAACAAAGGGATTAAATCGATTACATCGACCTCAGTGCGTAACTAGTACTTAATTTATCGACCCCGAAAGGATGAAAGACAAAGTCGACCTCTGCGAAATTTGAACTCAGAACATAACAGCAGACGAAATGCTGCTAAGTATTTCGCCCGGCGTGCTAACGATTCTGCCAGCTCATCGCCCTTCGTAATACATATATTGAACCATGTATCCACCTGCCTGAGGATATCGGTATGCTTGTTTATCTGTTAGTAAACTTATATTAATTACTCCGTTGGTTGAGATGCATATGTAAATGAAAGAATAGTTATTTTAATATTTTTATGCGTGCTTGTATGTATTTGTGTGTGATGTATTTTTTATGTGCGTGTGTGTGTTAAGTGTGCCTTGTTTCTTAATATTTATATATATGCCCCATATGCAAATATATGTAATCATTCAATGATTTTTCTACCTCATTTTAAAATTTTGCATTATGGTTGTCATTACACTCACAATTAGATTCTGCCAATTGTAAAACGGCAAAAAATAAAATCTAAAAATATTGATATGGTTTTTAAAGAAATAACATCTGTTCTGATTTCTTCGATTAAAATTCATTCATTAAAAGTTAATGACATTTTCCTCTCTTCTAATAGAATATAATTAAGGCAATGTTTAATTTTCATAAAATATTTAATACAATAAAATAACTTAACCTTTGTTTTCATTCATTATGATTTGCAAACTTAAAAGTCAAGTTGTAGTTCTTGACATTGTAACAATAAAATGCAACGTTTTAGATTGTTTCTTCTCTAAATGCTTCATCAATTACTTCTAAATGAATTCACTTGATACATTACTGCCAGATATCTTGTAGAAGATGCGATTGGATTCAGGTGAAATAAACTTCGGAGATGCTTTACTCCAATGCAGAAACTGCAGGAGCTACTCAGAGATACTGCATACTCTTCTTCTGAATCCATTTCAATGTTGGAATCTCTTCCGTATTGTCAGCAGGTATTTCAGGGTCACAATCGTTTCGTCCTTTAGCCTGTACGCTTCGCCTGACTGGTGCAGCAAAGAAGAATTAGTTGCCTTTGCTGTCTTTTTTTATCAACCACAACAACCTTGAGCTGGTTTCGGGTGCCGTATCTATCTTCTTAATGCTTTTTTTACAGTTGTCTATGTTCCTGACCATTCTTCTGCAGGAAATAACGGACTGTTCGTGCTGACAAACCGTGGCAACCGACTTTGGTAGTAATTTTGAAATGATTCGCTTTGAATTTTTGGCAGATTATTTGTTATTATAGAAGTATATTACAGATAAATAACAATCGAATTTTAAATCATTGATCCATTTGTACAATCATTTTTGATTCAGTCAATATTATTTGTGCTTGAGAGGAAATGTCACTGTCAAGAAGACAGCCTATTAAAATATGGTTAGCAGTACCAAATGACAAATCTGATAAATTTAAAGCAATTTCAGATCCGGGTTTTATTTCCCGTTACAGAAAACAAGCTATTTCACAAATATTCTAAGGCATGGGCACCAAACTTTTTTTTATAGTGGGCTAAATATAGCTAAAAGAATGCCAAGCGCGGGCCGGATAAATATTTTGTTCAATTCAGTACAATATAGAATACACTGAATGTACACAAAAAATAAAGACGATCATCCTATTTATTTATCAATACATAAAATACACAAAATAATAAAAATAATAAACATATGTTAATAATACCAAAATATTACCAAGTTAGAATTTTTAGAAAAAGTGTGCACATAGCTGAATTGCATAAAAAGTAAGCAGCACAAAAGTTTATGAGATTTGTGAAACTGGCGTTTTGCTTCCAAAATATCATCAACATTTGCATTATGATTGCTGCAGCCAACCGTAAGAATTGCTTTCAAATGTTCATCAGTGAACCTTGTTCGATGTATTGACTTCACACATTTCATTTTTGAAAAAGTTTGCTCACAAACATAAGTTGTTCCAAAACCTGATGCCATACCTGTAGCACTCTCATATTTTACTGTTTTAGCAGCAGTATTAAATTGAGATGTCGGGTTATCAATCATGAAAACAAAAGCATCAAGTGACAAACATCTAGATAAATTTAAGAAAAATCAAAGGACATGTATGCTCAGTTTTCAGAAGATTTTAGAATGATAGTACGGTTTTGGTAATCTAGCAAAAAGAAATACTAAAATATTTCACAAACAGTAAAGGGCTGCAGAACAACGTAATCTGTGGAATTCGGTGTTAATTTCAAAGGTTTTGTGGAATTAACACTGAAATTGTGGCCTACCTAATAATCAGCTGTCAGAAAATGTCATGAGGATACTGTGTCTATAAAGACATGATACAATGGATAAACTATAAGTAAATAACTACCTAGGCATCAATCTTGGGAAGCTGGGCTTCACCAACTCAGAAAGGACATGAAATAATAAAATATAGCTATAAACTTTAAATGACCCTGTGAAAATGTGTCGAACACTCTATAATTCTAGCCAGCTGTAAGTGCATATAGTCACGTGCATATTGAAACGAATATATGTTACAAATGCATAAATCACGCAGAATCAAACATGCAGTGACATATGCTTATGTGTACACATATATACACAATATACGACTAACCATTTAATGTCTAAATTTCAACAAAAGAACTATATTTTCGGTTACAAACTGGCCTGTTCTACATTGGCTAAAAAATTATAAAAAATGTGGCACACGCACTAACATACTTTTAATTTAAAATGACAGAACTTATTCACCACAGAACTAGAATATGATTTATAGTGCTGAATTATTTTGTTACTAATTGCTATTGGGGATTTGCGAAACACAGTCACAAAGAAGAGTGATCTCCATCTCAATCATGGTTCTTTCTTTCTTTTTCTTTTCTTCCTTTTTTTGTCACTTTTGCTATGAATTAAATTAATGAATTCAACGGGATACACCGTCTGCAAGTAGTTGGGTTCAGCGATTACACTCTTTCGGTTTTTACCTAACATTCATGACCATAGGTACAAAAGCACGAATTGAAAATAGCCGTTTTGGTTTTTCACCAACCTCTCCCCTCCTGAGGATCGTATGCTGAAGCTGGCGCATTACTCTGCTAGCATCTACAATTCTCACATCCAATTAAACCTTCTGCTCTCTATCACTGGTGAACATAGCCCCAAAATACTTTTTCACTTGTCTCAGTAATATTCCACTAACACGTAAAATGCACTAGAAAGACGTTTTTCCTATCCCTAATACAAACTGCCGACATAGGATTTCGTCAAAGGATCTCTGGTGTAACTTTACTCCGCAGAGTGAGTAGATCGGAAGTCATGGAATCTTTCAAGATTGAATCACCGCTTCTTCCCGGAATTGAGAGGTCATGAAGTCATCAAGGCAACTGGCAGGAGACCTAGTGATATACCACGAATGAGATGATTTGGATATTATCCATAATTTCAGTTGTTCACACACGGGAATCTAACTGGAAGTATGAGAGATGCTCTTGATAGACTCCTATAGTGGAGATGCAAGAGGAGATGCAACAACCAGTTCAAGCAAAGATGGATGGATATATAATTTTTTATTAGAAGCTTAGTCTTGCCGACTCCCAT
>NC_068982.1:56960175-56960960 GCF_001194135.2 Octopus bimaculoides | reverse complement strand
ACACACACACACACACACACACACACACACACACACACACACATACACACACAGATATATATACATAAACACACACACATATGCACAGAAGCTCCCTTTCTGTTTTCACAGAAACTAAATGAAAATTTCAATTTTTCTGTTACTACTAGTATTTATTTTCGTTTCGTTTGACTATTTGTTGTTTTAAGAAAGCCTGTCATTTATTCCGACGTGTCAAGTGTATTCAGAGATATTTCCCAGCCTAATCTGTGTTATTGCTGTTTATAAAACTCATTATAAGGCGCTCTGTCTTTCAGAAACACCCTCGAACTGTTGTCTTTCTTGAAAAGAAATAAAGATATATAAAAAAATAGACGGGGAGCAATGTTGAAAAGCAGCAACGGCTGCGTGTTTGAACAGATACCATACATGTGTACATGTATGTACAAGAGTTAATATGTGTGTGAGCGAGCATGTGCATAATAAATAGACGCACACACAAACATATACATACACACTTACACATACATACACACACAATTGGCAGTGGCTGTTCGGTCCGATCACGAAGCACCGAACATTTGTCCATTTGCTTTGGTGCACAGTATCGAGATGATCGAAGCTTTCTGTGCGACATTAGGTTGGCAGAAACTATACATGCCCGCGCAGACATACGAACATACATACACACATACATGCATACATACACACATACATGCATACATACATACATGTATACAAACACACACACACACACACACACACACACATATATATATATATATATATATATATATATATATATA
>NC_068982.1:56957725-56959251 GCF_001194135.2 Octopus bimaculoides | reverse complement strand
TTTGTAAACATATCGAATTTGCTTGTCGTCTATTCAACGTATAAATAATCGTCTAAATTCTTGGATGCAGGGCCTCAGCGTGGCTGCAATCAAATTTTAGAAGCAAAAGCGAATATATTATAGGCGCAAGGCGTGACTGTGTGGTAAGAAGCTTGCTTCCTAACCACATGGTTCCAGGTTCAGTCCCACAGCGTGGCACATTGGGTAGATGTCTTCTACTATATAGCCTCGGCCCGACCAGAGTCAGTGGATTTGGTAGACAGAAACTGAAAGAAGCCTTTCATGTGCCCGTGTGTGTGTAAGTGTGTCTGTGCGTGTCTTTGCGTCTGTCCTCCACCACCGCTTGATAATCAGTTTTGGTGTGTTTAGGTCCCGGTAACTTATCAGTTCAGCATAAGATTCCGATAAAATAAGCACTAGGTTTTAAAAGAAAGCCCTTGGGTCGACTAAAAGAACCCTTCAAGGCGGTGCCCCAGCATGGCCGCAGTCAAATGACTGAAATAAGTAAAAGATAAGATGTAAAAGATACTAGCACATTAACATATTGGTGTAACCTGTGAGTGTGTTTGCATATCAGAAGTGCTACTTAAATGCTTCAATATGTGCTATATATTTTGTTTCTGCATTTTTCTTTCTTTCTTTGCCTCTCATTCTCTCTTTCCGCTGACGGAAATGCCTCCGAAACGTTAATAACATTTCTATTTCTCAAAGAGTTTTTTTTTTTTTCATTATTATTATTTGTCATATGCATATTTAACGCATGTGTGTTCGCGTGCACATGTACAAGCTAGTGAGTTTAACAATCGTAGCTGAAGAGTGTTGCTTATTTAAATTTCTTTAAGCCACATCACCCAGCTTGTCAATACTCTAACCCAAGTGCCTTCGGCTTCTTGATCACGAGTGTCGCTAGGAGAGACATTACAATACCGCGTAAGTTCCAGACGCTTATTTGCGACTACTTTGTAGAATAAGTATATGGGAGAAACCACAGTTCACTGACTTAAACACGAGAAGCATTGTATTATCGGAGAGTAGACATTCTTACTTTGTAGTATTCTCCTTAAATCTTCCACATGCGCTGCTCGAAGAAGGCAATGGAAATCAATACGGCTTTGCAGAATCGCGTTCCCCGGCAGCAAAAGATTTTTTGTCGTTGTTGTTATGACCCAGGTCAGCTCTAGTAGGACAGACTCGTCACAAGTGTAAAGACATTCTTACCATGACCATCCCATCATTCAACATTATTCGCTATGTCTCTGCTTTTGTAAGAATGATTCTAAAGGAAATGTTGCCAATATTTCTAGTAAATGACTGGAAATAGATTTCCTCGGCTTATTGAGATTTCTCTTCGACATGAAATATTCGATTTAGGCAAAAAATATCATTTGGTACTACACTTACGAACAGTAACTAGTGCAGAACTCAATATGTGTTAAGGGGATATAAATTCCCTTAATCTTTTAGATACAGAAATTAAATCTCTTTCTCTCTCTCTCTCTCTCTCTCTCTCTCCTTCCCTCCCTCCC
>NC_068982.1:56957256-56957650 GCF_001194135.2 Octopus bimaculoides | reverse complement strand
CTTACTCTCTCTATCTTACTCTCTCTATCTTACTCTCTCTATCTTACTCTCTCTTTCCCTGTTTTTCTCTCTCTCTCAGTGTCTTTCTCTGTCTCTCTGTCTTTCTCTCTCCCTCTCTCTGTCTTTCTCTTTCTCTACTATCTAATCTATCTATCTATCTATCTATCTATCTATCTATCTATCTATCTATCTATCTACCTGTCTGTCTATCTGTCTGTCTGTCTGTCTATCAATCTATAACCACATTTTTGTTTTTGAAGCTAAGATGGGACATACTATATCTGATATATCAGGATATACTATATCTGAAAGTAAAGCAGGATGTATGTGTGTCTGTGTGTGTAAATACAATAGGTATATATATATATATATATATATATATATATATATATAT
>NC_068982.1:56949392-56957197 GCF_001194135.2 Octopus bimaculoides | reverse complement strand
TGTGTGTGTGTGTGTGTGTGTGTGTGTGTGTGTGTGTGTGTGTGTGTGTGTGTGTAAGAGAGAGACATGGTGTGGAAGGAGGAAGAGATGTATACGCATGTATAGAAATTGGTATCTATGCACGCCGATGTATAACTATACTTACATAGATGTCCACACACACATATACACACATACATACGCACACATACATAAATACCCACACATACTTACGCGAGGTGCTGAAAAGCGCCTGGCTTAAAGGGTATCGTGAAACACTTGGCTGGAGGTCCAACTTTTCTAGTTCTTTTACAAGGCTTAGAAAAACTGAAGGACCGCTGCAATAAGTGTGTGAATCTGAGAGGGGAATATGTTAGATAAAATCATAATTAACTGATCCTCCTTCCTTTTATCCAAAGCCAAAAACTTCTCAGCATCCCTTCGTATTTAGGGCTGAACAATGTATTGTTATATTTCGGGATGATCATTTCTAATTTTGAAATCAATGAATGTGATTCACTAGAGTTATTATATGTTTACGAGAGCTTGACAGGCATCTTCAGCCAGCAAGTCATGCTACTCCAGGCTGATGACGAGCAAAAACTCAGAAACATGTCCCTAGCTGCAGGCTTGGCTGGGTGTAGGTGCTTGTCTCCCCCTCATAAACATAAGGACACAGGAAATGTGTCAACGCCGACAGGAAGCGGTGCAGCTTACTCGGGCTAAATAGCAGTAGTATGATTCCCTTCTTGGGAGTGTCACGTTAAGTTGACAACATACAACTACTTTATCGTATCACTACTGCTTAAGTCTCTCTTACAGATTTAGAAATGCATCATTGCCACTTTTTTTTCTTTTTGGCAAATAAACACACGTACTATATATTCGTTCTTTACTCGTTTATTATTGTTTTTATTTTATGTTGTGTCCGTTTTGTGGAAATCTTTCGTCAGACATCTGTGATCTCTTCAGCAACCTTTTCCATCCACGTATATCTTCCTGCTCCGTCTGGGCAAGCCAATAAACACACACACATGCAATAAACATAGACATGCGCATGTACACGCGCGTGCGCGCGCACACAAACACAGACGCAAACGTATGCGCAAATAAGGATAGACATAAAACAGAATGAACTAGGCGGAGCTGGAGCATAGACGTGGATAGAAAGGGTCACTGAAGAGGTCACAGATGCGTCACGAAAGATTTCCAGACAATGGACATAAGATAAAAAAGAACATTAATAAATGAGTGAATAACGAATATATAGAGGGTGTGTTTATTTGGTATGAAAAAAAAAGACCCCTAAATATAACAATATTTGTTTCAACACACGATTTCTAATCGGGAATCTTGCAAAACGAATTTATAAACGTAAAACACATACTCATATTACTACTAATTTATCATTCATCCTAATTAGATGGGAAATATGAATATCAGAGATCTTGACAACTTTCGATGCGGAAACAAACCTCCTTGTTAATGTCTGTCATTTAGCAATCTTCCACTCCCCTGCGTTTTAAGCACTGATGCTTAGTTTTCAGGGGACTGAAAACGGCTGAACCGAAAGGAATTCGTACATGATTCATCCACCTATAATCTTTCTCTTCATTTTACGATGCTAAGGCTTTCCGTCTATTGACGAATCTACGTTTACCTATTCGAATAATAATAAAATATACAAACTTACGTGATTGCTCTACTTGTTGAAAATAACAGCCAAATCTCTCAAAATACACAGCTGTTTTAATAATGAACAAATATACAAAATTCAATGTTTATATCCTTGAAATATCAACAACTCTGTTGGCTGTGTGGTAGGTAGCTTGATTACCAACTACATGGTTCCAGGTTCAGTCCCACTGCGTGACACCTTGGGCAAGTGTCTTCTGCTATAGCATCGGGCCGACCAAAGCCTTGTCAGTGGATTTGGTAGACGGAAACTGAAAGAAGCCCATCCTATATATATATATATATGTGTGTGTGTGTGTGTGTGTGTGTGTGTGTGTGTATGTGTTTCTGTTCGTCTCTCCACCATCACTTGACAACCGATGCTGGTGTGTTTACGTCCCCGTAACTTAGCGGCTCGGCAAAAGAGTCAGATAGAATAAGTACTAGGCTTACAAAGAATAAGTCCTGGGGTCGATTAGTTCGACTAAAGACGGTGCTCCGGTATGGTCGCAGTCAAATAGCTGAAACAAATAAAAGAATAAAAGAATATACAAGGGAGATAAGATTGATCATAGTTGCGAGGTTATCAATCATAGGCCTTCTTGACCAGGATCGTCCTTGGGCTAAACAGTAGCATAATTGGGTACAACGAAACTAAGCAAAATAAAATTGAATGAAAGGAACTGAACAAATAAACAAGACTAAAACATGTGTTTGATTGAATTAGTGACAAATGCAACTTTTAAAGAACCGAAAACGAAACAAATTCGCCTTGGGTCGAAGACTTAGCTAGAAAGCCGTAAATAAATTAAATAGAAACTGTAAATAAGATACGCTAAAGTCAATGCTTTCACATAGGTTGATTTATTTCGTATGTGTTGTTGCTTTGTTAGTTTGTTTTATTTTCTTCTTTTTCTTCATGGTTAATATACTGTACAGAATCGGAGAAACAGCTTTATCTAGGAGCCGTACCACGGACAGGGATCATCCTTTGAAATTTAATACCGTTAAGAGGTTTCCAACACGCGTGACTTTCACCGAAACCCGTAGATTTCTCTCTTCTCCTCCCTCTTCCACCCCCTCTCTCTTTCTCTCTCGTTTTTGTCCAATTCAATTTATTCCGAAATGCCAATATCTTCTTTAGAGAATTCTTATTTGCATTTGTATTTATATATACATACATAAAAACACCGCTCCTGAGTAAGTGGGCTTTAGCTGGAAGTCGATATGTAGTTAGAGAGAAATAAACAGACAGAATGGTGTGTGAGACAGTGGCTGGTGTCAACTATAGGTTGGTTGACCCACTGTACAAGAAGGCGACGGCGATGTGATGATGCGGCGAAAGCGAGAATGTGATTGTGTTGCTAAAGGAAATGTGATAATATGTTGCTTAGGGAGGTCAGTTTTGATAACATTTCAATTAATAGCTAGGAGGAGGTTTTACTATTTCGTTTGGAATGAACCTTTTACTATTCATCACCATCATCCCACTCACATCATCTTTCTTCTTCTTTTCTATCTAAACATTATAATGATGGAATTGAATGCAAACTGAATGGTTTTATGTTTGGTGAAAGAACCGTCAACAAATTCTTCTGAAATGCAGGATCGATTTCTTCTGTATCTCGTAATAATCAACATTACCTTTGTTTGAAAACTAGTAATAAATATACACTGTAGAGAATTGTGGAAAGAGGCAGCCGGTTTTCGAAGTACAGGCACACTTTCTAATAGTTTTACTGCACTCTCAATAAGGCACTGGAAAATTATCGTCTTGTCATTCTTATATGTCAGCTTTCCGTTCATGTGATCCTGTATATTCGCTTCAGTGTCCAGTGACAGCCGATAAGGCACAAAAACGAGTAAAGCTTCGGCAAAAGAAAAAAAAAATACTTCTACTTCGGGATAAAATTCGTACCATGGAGACAAGTGTCACGCTCTAATGAGAAAAGTGTTACGGTCAATATCGTGTGATTGGCTTTGATGCGTTGGTGCACAAGAATCTGCTTAAGACGAAATCATTTGCAGAAAGAAAGAGTGGCTGTAACAACACAAACTAACCACTATCATGACGAACAATAACATTTCCCTCGTAATGAGAGAGCCTTTACGAGGTTGGAGAACCTGCAAGGAAAAGCAACTAAATTTCTGTCTTAAAATGAAGGAGACATAGTAACATGTTAGTCCTTGTTATGCAAAAGAGATGGTCACGGCTGCAACGTTTTTGATCATTGGTTTATTAGATGTAGGTCGACCTGAAAGTTAACATCGCTCGACCAATATCACTATCAATAATGATAAGAACAAAACAGCAACAATAAGCCACCACAAACAGGGGGAGCCTATGTGAAGGAATGAAAAAATCACTGCAGAACAAAGGATGGTGGTTCTTATGGGATCTCTCAGATTGCTAGAAATAGCAGCGATTTCCCTCTCATATGTATTACCTATTAAAAAATTTAAACAATGAAGGATGCACTAGAGAATGATATCCTAGATACAGTCTGCAAACGTAGGGAAAGCTCCTGATTAGAACACTGCTAGTTTTTCTTTCTTGTTATATGTCAGCTTGTTTCCATTGACCAGTTGTTCTCGAATCCGTGGGATTAGCTTCGACCATTGGCACCTTAGCAGGATTTGAAACGAGAACGCAAATAGCAGGAACAGACACCATAAAGCAATTTCGTCCGACGCTTTCACAACTATACCAAACCACCATCCCTGGACTGGCACTTTATAAATATACATCGACCTTCAAAGGATAAGAGACAAAGCTAAGTACAGCAGATATTTTAATTCAGATCGCTGAGAGACTCAACGAATTCTGTGAGACATTCATTCTATCCGCGAATCAAGCGACTCTGCTAATTTCTCAATACTTACTTAGTACTGTTTTTGTTTTGTTTTGATTTTAATCTGAGGGCGATTAAAAGCAAAAAAACAAAAGCAATAAGATGAAAATTACTGTAACTCACTCACTTCTCAGAATTCTTCTATTCTTATCCTAAATGTTTCACCCAATCCTTTCGCCTCAGTACTTTAACCACCCAGATTTCTCTCCTAGCCCTTGTGTTTTCCTTCTAGAAACCTATTTGCAAATTTTCAAGCTGAAGATCAAATAAACTTGGCATGATGCTCATTGATGGAATACATTTGAATTTAGGCCTGCACCATTGGTGTTGACCAGAGGCTAAAAATCAAAAACCGTAACAACAACAGCAGCAACATAAACAAGAGTTGATAGATTAATTATCATGGATGTATTTAAATTCCAATATAGAAAGTGCCGTATCTAATTTTGAAATTCACCTAATGGTACCAGTTATATTTTGAGGTAAAATAAATCTGCCTCTACATTTAGCTTTTCTAATATTTTAAATTTGAGGCAATATGACGGTTATCACTATTTTAATTTCGTGCTTTATCTCTTTCTATTACTTTCTCTTGTTCAGCTATTTATATTTCTTACTCCCCTCTTCATTCCACTGTGTGTGTGTGTGTGTGTGTGTGTGTGTGTGTGTGTGTGTGTGTGTGTGTGTGTGCGCGCATTATTTTCGTCTCCATGAATTGTCTCAGTTTTCAAGAGTTACCCTCCTGTCTTCCATTATGCTTGGTTTATCGAAAGCGTATTTTTGATGTCCGAACACATCGTCCGATATGTATTCACTTGTGAAGTTCGAACCTGCCAAACTTCATCTAACAAATGTTTTCTTCTTTGTTGACATATAGCTTAACATATTGATAGAAAACTAGATACATATATACAAATAGAATATAAATGCAACGTTATGCTGCATGCAGTATATTTTCTACGTCAATAAATAGGATGTTGTGGCATTTATGGCTTTTCGTAGAAATATTACATTTAGGAGTACGTGGGCTTCTACAACCGGATTGGAAATCGTGTCGAAGATACGCGGCTAGCTCGAACGTCATCACTTACTAAATGGCATGTGATCTTTGTTCAACGGAAAAACATTAAAACTAAAACATAAAATATAACGGCGACACTTTTACAAAGGTTTTGCTTCGAATAAATTGCGTTAAACATAAACAAGGTTAATATTTTCACTTCTTTATTTGTAATGTATGAATTAATCATATATATACACTGAACTAATGGCGTACTAATAATTATGTATTTTGTTATATCCTTACAAACTCGTTAAATTTAGTATGATTCATTAGGGGAAATGTCACAGGACAAAATGGCTGCCAGACAAAATGTCTTGAGATAGTGTTGTGGGAAAATGTTCGTTGAATAATGTTTCATTACAATTTTATTTAATGTGCATCTCGCAAGAGCATTGTTAAATTTCTAATTCCATATGTAAGGTAAATAAATAGCCTCCATTGTATAGTGAATATCTTAGTTTTGGTTATTGTCTGTTTCTCTATGTACGTGTACATAAGCATGTGTGATTGTCTGTAAAAAAGAAATGAAAAATGAAAGGATAAGGAAGAAGAGAAATCTACATAAAGTACATGTCAGTAGAGTAATATGCAAATATTTATAGCAGCGTATTCACGAGAACTCGTGGCAATATACCATTTCCCTGAGCACTCTTTAACATGTCTGCATATTCATATGAATAAACACTGAGTTTATTGTCTTATAGTCGCTTAATGGTTCATCTAATATCCGGACAAATAGCGTCTACTAAATATTTGAATAAAACACCTCTACCTCAAAATGGCGCGTCTTTTCATTTCTGATAGATGCTTTCAGTGAAATGAAGCGTGGTTAAATATTTTGCTACACAAATCTGCTGAGACAGTATGAGTAAATCAGTTGTAAGATCAGTGAAATAATATAACAAGGAAAATAACATTAATTTTTTTTTTATATTTTAGAGAGAAAATAATGAAAAATAATTAACGAAGCAAAAATTGCATCGAAAACCTAATAAATACTTTTAAAGTTGAGCTAAATTCTCCTTAGCTAATGACAAAGTTGATAGGCATGCTAGAAATAACAACCAAATATTCTTCAAATTACTTCCTATCATCTTATAAATGGATATATTTGATAATGTAATCCAGGGTAAATAATGTCGAGACGAATGTCGAAACACAGTTGATCATAAGTCAATTCGCACAGAACCGGATTTGAAGCCAAGCAAGAGCTGCTGTATAGAAACATCGGTCTACTTAGTTTGCTGCGCGGTTTTAAGTATTGGTTCTAATTCCTTTTTCTTCTTCTTTACCGTTAAGCAAGATAATAGGGTCTTGTAAGTGAAATGGCTTTGATATTGGTTCACAGACACATTTTACTGATCACCGGGCTACTGTTTCATACTCACCGAAAAAATACTATTTCGATTTCTTTGAAAGGGAATATATAACACGAGAGGTAAGAATTTTCATCTAATCGCCGAAATCAAAAATATTATCAAAGCATATTATGTTTCCAAGGGTACTCAAAGCTGTTCTTGTCCAAACCTATGAAAGCCCTGGTCGAGCAGACGTGTGATCAAAGGTATTCAAACTGTGACCATCCTGATATTTTCTTAGGTGCAGTGAATTTAGAACTGCAATAGCCAAACTGCGATTTGGGTTAGCTTTAGCTGTGTATTTTAGCAACTCAATCTACCACATAGAAGCTCATACATTAGCTCTTAAATTTCAAATCCGGTGTTACTTAAACGCAGAAAACAGGCGAGAAAATGTTGGTTTCATTTTGGCTGCGTTCAAAGACGTTTTATATTATTACATGAGGTAAAACAGAAAGATACGATGGTCTCGTTCCTTATAAGCACCGTCTTCATATGTATTATAAGCAATGATAAAATAAAATATATTTGGAATTGTCTTTTTTATCTGATAGTTACAACTTGCTCATCACAAGGAAAACATACAAATATCTTTTATCTTTCCCTTGTTTCAGTCATCATACTGCAGCCATTCTGGGGCACCATCTTGAAGGGTTTTAGTCGAACTAATTGACGCCAGTACTATTTTTTTAAGTGTGGTACTTATTCTATCGGGTTCTTTCGCCGAACTGCTAGATTATCGGGTACGTAAACACATTAATGCAGGTTGTGAAGCGGTGGTGGAGAACACACCACACACACACACACACACACACACACACGCACACACACACACACACACATACATATATATATGCATATATATATATATATATATAT
>NC_068982.1:56946722-56949382 GCF_001194135.2 Octopus bimaculoides | reverse complement strand
TATATATATAGAGAGAGAGAGAGAGAGAGAGATAGATAGATAGATAGATAGATAGATAGATAGATAGATAGATAGATAGATACGATGAGTTTCTTTCAGTTTCCGTCTAGCAATACCTCTAATAAAGCTTTGGTCGGCCCGACTTTTACCCAAGGTTGCATTGGGACTGAATCCGGAACATATGGTTGTGAAATAAACTTTTTGCCATCCAGCCCCGCGTGTACCTATATACAGGAATATTTTTGTGTTGGGGTATAGCTCCCAAATTTTATTTGAGATTATGTGTTCGTTGAATTCTAACCAGTTTATATTAGGTACTTACATAATCGACCTCGAATGACGAAAATCAAAATATAATCCGTAGGGTATTTTGCGAAAAAAACAACACAAACTTCTATAATTTACATTCGAACAAATACACAATATAGTATAAAAATTTGTGTGCGTGCGTGCGCGCGTGTGTGTTTGTTTGTTCTACGGAAGAAAGACCTGCTCTAAAAGAAACAAAATTACATATGCACAGCTACATCATGAACAGCATCGACAATCAGGGATCATCAATACTGTTCACTACATTTTAGAAATATTAATCGTAATGAAATTTCCTTCGCATTAAAAGTTTTTAAAGAAACACATTAAATAATGTACGAGTCCTAGACTCATTATGTCGGGGAAAAAACCAGAATGGTTCATAGTTGAAAACCTTTGATCAGACGCCATCTCAGACATCATCAGTTGAACCACATAGAAGCTTTGTACATCGGAGCTGAATCTGGTAGAAATAACAGCCAAATCTTGCTGAAATCACAAGCTACACTCTTTTAAAGACGAAGGACATATTAGATAATGTGGTCCCTGATAAGGTGGTCTTAAATCAAACATAAGATTAAATAGTCAATTTTGAGTGTTTGTGAACATATAACAACACAACTGGCCCTAAACAGCAACAATATGAATCGAACATCTAAATTCTTGACCAAGACTTCCCTCGTCTTTACATATTTTGTCTTCTCTTTACATATAAACGATAAAAAGTGATACGAAAGAGATGTCAAGTTTTCTAACAAGTCAAGCCAATGAAAGCCTCTCTCTTTTTCTTCGGGAACATAGAAAACAAAATAAGGATTTGTATTATTATCTTTCTTCTTTTATTGGTTTCAGTTATTAGACTAAAGCCATGCTGGGGCACCGCTTTGAGAAATTTTTTTGTTGAATGAATCGACCGCAATACTTATATTTTCTAAGTTTGATCCTTATTACTATCAGTTTCTTATGCCGAACCACTAATTTACAGAGACGTAAACACACAAAGACCGGTAGTCAAGTGGTGGTGGCGGACAGACAGAGAGACAGACACACACTTCTACACACACATTCACACACACAATCATAGATAGATAGATAGATAGATAGATAGATATACGACGGACTTTTTCAGTTTCCGATGTGGCATGTTGTGGGATTGAATCCGGAGCCATGTGGCTGGGAAGCAAACTTCCAACCCACAATTATTTTGACAATTTCAAAAAAATCCTTCCTCCACCACCGCTATCACGATTGTTGTCTTAGTAATAATATTCCCTGTGGCTACATATTGGTAAAAATCATCATTATTCGACCACTGGAACCAAACTTGTGGTTGTTTCTATTTAAATGTGTTATATCAATTAACCTCAGGGCTTCGAGGCTTGTTTTATTAGACCAGCGATAGAATGAGGAAAAATTCGATCTATCGATTAAAGCTATTACATCAAAGAAGATTTAATATCGGGGTGTGTTCTGAATGAGTGTGGTGGTTATAGAATTTGAGAAACAAATTAAGAAAAATATATATATTACCAATAACAATGTTATTGGTAATTTCATATTTTATTAATTGTATATAGCATTGTTCTGCATGTGCATGGTTAGTTCATAAGATGTATGCTTACACCAACAATATCTCTGTGTGTGTGCGTATGATATAATGTGTATGTACATATATATATATATATATATATATATATATATATATATATATATATATATATATATATATATACATACATACCTTCATTTATAAACATTTGCTTATTGTATATGTATTTATAATAAATAGTAATGTGCATGTGTGTATATCCATATATGTATATATGTATGTATAGTGTGTATATGTGTGTGTCTGTCTGTCTGTCTGCGTTTACCTATTATGCATACATAACAGGCATACACAGATGTGTGTCTATCATATATGCATGTGTATATGTAAATACACACACACATGTCAAGTTCATTTAATGCTCTAGAACTTGTCTAATACTTATATACAAGGAAGAAAATTATAGATAGATATTTAGACTGATAGGTCGCTACTGTACAGAAATAAATATTTATATACATATTTACGAACTTATCTATAAGACGTTTTAACTTTATGGGCCATATACACAACAGTACATCCACACCCACATTCTAAGAGAAAATCAGCAATTATTACAATATAAATAAGAATGTCTAAACCAATTTAATAAAAGAAACCTTTCAACATTTCATATATGTTTATATCTTTGTTTTTGTCTTTCCCTCTCTCGTTCTCTCTTTCTCTCTCCCTCTTCCTCTCTCCCTCTTGCTCTCTCCCTCTTCCTCTCTTTCTCTCTCTCTATATATATCTTTATATATAT
>NC_068982.1:56945219-56946300 GCF_001194135.2 Octopus bimaculoides | reverse complement strand
ATATATATATATATATATATATATATATATATACATATACATATACATATACATATACATATATATATATATCCATCCTATTTCCTATCTCTCTCCCTGACACACACTGTATGCGTGTGTCGGTGCATGTGTAAGAGCGATTATGTTTCTGTTTACCCAAACGCACACACGCACGTGTGTTTGTGTGTTACTATGGGTGGCCGTAACCAAGAAAGGCGAAACACTCAATAAATAATAGCCATGTACCGACATGGGTGGTAAGTTCTCTCAACACCTGCTACAAGAGGCGCCCATCGTTAACACATACAAAGAGTGTAGGTCCTTAGCAGAACTGAAAACCCATATCTGCATAGCTCATGTTTTAGAGAACATTGAACTGATGGCATTGTTTCACATCGAGTTGCGGCCATTTTAAAGTGTGTGCGTGCGTATGTGTGTGTGTGCGTGCGCGCGGCTTAGTGGTTAGAGTAATGCATCTATGATCATAAGATTGTGGTTTCGATTCCCCAACCTGGCAATTTGTTGTGTTCTTTTGAAAAACTTTTCATTTCAAGTTGCTCCAGTCCACACAACTGGCAAAAGGGAGTAAACCTGCGACAGACCGGCATTCCATCCAGAGACGAATAGATACACCGCATAATTCGGAAAACCGTCTTTATGAGCCAATAGTTGGTGAAGGACCCTTTGTCTTACACACTCACACACGCATATACGGAGAAGTGTCCCATACAGACCTGTTCTTCTGAAGTTCCCATGCTGTGCAGCTGCTTCCTCGTGCAAGTCGAATCTAATGAAGACACAGTACTCTGTACTTTAATGACAGAAGTAATACGGGAAAAGTCTATAAACGTGGTGCCAAAGTTCAACGGCATCACACATACGGAAGTCGAACAAGGAAAGGGAGTGGTAAAAAGTATCGTTCAAGATAAGTGCACACACATATCCAGACGATTTAGACACGCATACAGGCACACGCAGACTTCCCCTGAAGTCACATGCCAGCAAAAAGTGTTTCTTAATTGCACAGCTATGTTTAGCATATATATATATATATATATATATATATATATATATATATATA
>NC_068982.1:56944480-56945209 GCF_001194135.2 Octopus bimaculoides | reverse complement strand
TTAAAAGCACAATAAATGAGTATAATATAAAGTAAAGTAAATATCATAAGATAAATATAATAAAAAGATTACACGTGTTTCATAACTAATTTTCAAATAGAAGAGAAATTTAAATCGATTAAAATCAATTGAAATTATCGAAAATAAATTCTATTCAAAAATATAGCTACTCGTCAGATCGTAAGTAGAACAATAATTAGATATATATATCTCAACCAACAATAAGTACCAAATGAATTAATATGAAATACTTATTATATAAAGATAGAAAAATTATTAAAAATATCATAATATCAAAATAATAACCATTCAATAATCATCCCTTCATCCATTATAGGCAATTTTACTAAAAAAGCTAATAATAACCCTACAATCCAATATAACCTCATATCACCAACAAACAATAATCTAATTAATCTTATTCTATAAGACCCCTCTCGATATCCCAACAATAATAAACATAATAATAAAGGTAATGAAGCTCTAACCGTATATAATATCATATATATTCCATCTTACATAAGTTATCATTGTTTTAAATTTCTTTTCTATTTGAAAATTAGTTATGAAACACGTGTAATCTTTTTATTATATTTATCTTATGATATTTACTTTACTTTATATTATACTCATTTATTGTGCTTTTAATTATTAATTTTTCTATATGTGATAGTGGATTTTCATCGATGAGTTCTTGAAACTTGGTTGTTTTCCCTAAAACTATATATA
>NC_068982.1:56937066-56943795 GCF_001194135.2 Octopus bimaculoides | reverse complement strand
ATATATATATATATATAAACTTACGTGATCCATCTTAATCTTAGTAAAACATGTTTCGCATTGAAATATCTCTATTCTTCATCAACTATTTAACTACATAATTTGGTAACAGTACTGTGTTAGTGTGGCACTGTAGATTACAGCTTTTAGGAGAAATATCCTACCAGTAATAAGTTAGTTGGTTGGATTCCGACAGTTAAAGGTTGGAATGTAGAGTCTGTGTGCTTGTTTCTGTTGCAGCGTGCTGTGTTGGAAGCAATTCTTTCTAAGCATGAGTAGCTAACCTTAAGATTTTCGATATTAAAGAGCTTATGCTTATTTAATAGTATTTGGGATGTGGTATCTAATTAGTAACAGGAAGCTTCTACCTACAGTTGTTGATACAGCTTGACTGAATAGAAGATTGAACAAGAATATATTTCTCTCTTCGTGTTGGAGTGCATGGTAGCGAAGACCCATATAAATTAAACTATCTACGAAACCCCTCCTCGCGCATGTCACTTACTATTGGATTGCGGCCAAAAATCAGAGATTCTTCTGCCAATGTCTCTGACCAAATTTCCAGTTATAATTGCGGAGGGGTTGAGTTCGTATTCCTATTGATATAATCAAATTACTTGTAAGGATCTTTTTAAGCATGGTATGTATCTGTCTTGAAGCTTAGAGTAATATCCAAGAAGTCGATCTTATTTAAATTGGTAATAAATATTATATAAAACCTTTATAAGATTCTTCTTCAACTATGACCTTCTTTCAACTAGGCGCAGGAGTGGCTGTGTGGTAAGTAGCTTGCTTACCAACCACATGGTTCCGGGTTCAGTCCCACTGCGTGGCACCCTGGGCAAGTGGCTTCTCCTATAGCCTCGGGCCGACCAAAGCCTTGTGAATCGATTTGGTAGACGGAAACTGAAAGGAGCCCGTCGTATATACATATATATGTATGCATGCTCGACTAAAGACGGTACTCTAGCATGGCCGCAGTCAAAATGACTGAAACAAGTAAAAAAATAAAACTATGACCTTATTTCAATTGGTAATAACTATTATATAAGATCTGTATAAGATTCTTCTTCAGCTTACCTATGACGTGGCTTGAGACTGCCAGGACGTTATCCTTGTGAAGGAGTGAACTGAAGAGTGGTTAAGTTTTTGAAGTATCCAGGATAAATGACCCGAAGAAGTCAGCGACTTCGGCTCCGTCGTAATTTCTTATGCATGCGTCGAGCAATGGATCCTCTTCTATTTTCACCCAGTTGGAAACATTTGGGGAACAAACAACAATTTCTTAAGAAACAAGATGGAAGTCAAGGAGTTCCAAAAACACTACAGGTCACCGAGTACCTGACGCCATTACAGTGTCTCGTCTACCATGTTAAAGCAGATATTTAAATTATTAGAGCATATATTTAAATTATCATGCTATTCGCATGACCTTGAACCTATGAAATTTTGAGTAATGTAGAGCTGAATGAACTCACTTGTGTGTGTGTGTGTGTGTGTGTGTGTGTGTGTGTGTGTGTGTGTGTGTGTGTGTGTGTGTGTGTGTGTGTGTGTGTGTGTGTAAACAGTCCGAGGAGACTCAGGGTGGTCTCCGTTGTCAAAAACTATATATCGTAGTTTGCGAGTTTGCGTCAGTCTAAATAAACAATTGCACTTTAGTATGGTATTGAATTACTTTTCACTCGTTCATTAAACTACACACACACACACACACACACACACACACACATATATATATATATATATATATACACATGCATACATGCATACATACATACAAACATACATGTGTATATGTATATATGAGAATACGGACATTTCCAAATGTATTATTCATAATTATATAATTATAAATACATATATACATATTTATTCCCTATTTCACTAACAACTATCAGTATGTACATACATCCATGCGTTAACATGCGTGTGTACACATGTATACACGTTCAACAGAAGCATGGAATACGATATAATTGATATGATATTAGGTAACTAATGCGATACATTTGAATGCATGGACAATTTTATATCTTTGAAATTAGTTTCCCCTCTCATAAGCCCTACTTGAAAATTGGTAACGGTTATTTTAAGATTTGTATTAAAAGCTGTTTGGAATATGTATACGTACCTATTCTCACGAATTCTAATAACAGAAGCATGCACACATATCCAAATTAATGAGTACGTATTTTATTTGTACTTTTGCGCGCTTGTACGTGTGTACAGTACAATGTCAAATGCTTAATGATATGGACATTGTTGCCAATAGATATGTCTCTATCTATTATAATCGCTTTCGTTCACCCATGTTTCGCTTCTCTCTCTCTCTCTCTCTCTCTCTCTCTCTCTCTCTCTCTCTCTCTCTCTCTCTCTCCACACTCCCGCACTGCTTGTGTGAGTGTTTGTGTTCGTAGGCTATGTGCTTGCGCATTTATGCGTGTTCGTACAGTATGTACGCATACATTTATTTTGAGATAAACAAGCGCACACATGCATATGTTGGTTTTCTCAAGATAAATGCATATATTTACAGGCGTATATATTTTAAACGAAACGAAGCAAGACATTTACATCAAACAAAACCTATTATAATCGCTTTCGTTCACCCATGTTTCGCTTCTCTCTCTCTCTCTCTCTCTCTCTCTCTCTCTCTCTCTCTCCACACTTATGCAGCAAAACAGAAGTTTGTAATCATAGCACAGTTCAATTCTACTTCTCTGTGTCTATTCTTTATTCCATTGGCCAACAAATTATGTCACCCTAATAAAATTCATCTTCTACTTTAACATGTGCTTAAGCATTCTAAAATTGATTATGTGCTAGGCTAAACTTCGTTGAGAAGGTTTAATAAAACTGAAACGTACTTTGTACTACCACCAGAGATACAAAAGGTTAGTGTAACTACTCACAGCCTGTCATCGTTTCATTTCCAATCAATTTCAGTTTCCGAGTCCTCTCCCTTGCCTCACCAGAAAGAAATTATCATTAACCAAACTGTTTCTTTATGCAGCGAGTGTATTTTCAAATGATGAAGCATCTCTTTTCGATTTCTACATTAAGTTATATTGCAAGTAACACATGCGTTAGTAAATTTCAAATATTTTGAATCGCTCAAAAGCCTTGACGATCACGTCAATATAGTATCTTATGCAATGTTATTACCAGTTCAAATGTACTTGTGGCACGTTCGAACCCGTAATAATATTTTAATGTCAAACATTTGACATTAATAATATTAATGTCAAATTAATAATATTTTAATGTCAACCCATTAATCTTAGTATTAACTTAGTTTCTTATGATTTTACATAGGATTTTGCAAAATATCAGCATGGTGCTGTACAAACTGCATTTCCCTTTCATTACGGATATCTTAGATCTCATCCATGCGCGAATGCGTCAATTAGTAACCTAGCACTCGTTTCATTGGAACCAGCCATTCCTATTACCGTTTCATCCCAAATGAAGCACAACACCACAGGTCAATTCCGGTTCGTATGTTATCGGGCTGCAGAAGTCTGCACGTACCGCCGACTTCTTTATATTATGTGGTCAGTAGTCGCATTGCACTATTAGTAGGTCACGCCTGGCGAAGTGCGACCGCAACTGCTACTGCAGATTTTCCCTAGTCTATCCTGATCGGGTGTCTATTTCAGCTGGTATGAATTTCGGGTGGAACTCCATCACACATTTATTTATGTAGGCTTATGTGTAAACATTTACATCGACGTAATTGTGTGTGTCTTTGACATTCCCCTTCTTTTCCTGTATCTTTTATCTTTCACTTGTTTCAATCATTGGAGAGCAATCCTGCTGGGTGATAGCCTTGAAGGATCGTAAGTCAATCGTAAATCAAATGCAGTATCTTTTTTAAAAGTTTGGTACTTATTTTATCGGTCTCGTTTACCGATCCATTAAGTAACGAAAACGTTAAAAGAACTAAAATCAGTTGTCAAGCGGTGATGGGGATAAGCACACACATGCATTCGCGCACGACGGAAATTCAGTATCCGGTCACCAAATTCACTTCCAAGGCATTCGTCAATCCGGGACTATAGTAGACGCTTGTCCAAGTTGCCGAGCAGTTAGATTGAACGCAAAACCACGTGGTTGCAAAGCATATAGCGTGTGCATGTATGTAATTGCGATATGTTACATGATTGCAGTACACGGGAATATGTTTTTAGGAATGTTTCTCAAGAAATCCTAATCAAGCAGATATATGATCAAATATTGTTCTCTGTATGGTTATCTCGTCTTTTTGTCCTGTAACAGTGGATTTATAAACACATTCCCTATTGAGTCCTTCCTAACACATCTGAAGAGGAGCGGGGACTAATGCAGTTTCGCACCTCTCCTTGAAAAATGCATTTTTTTAAAAACTTTTTCCGGATTCCTACGTTTTAGATGTCGGAGATTACGAATATGCAAAAAAAAAAAATAAAAAATAAAAAATAAATTATAATTATAATAATAATAATAATAATAATAATAATAATAATAATAATAGTAATAATAATAATCTCCAACATCTAAAACGTAGGAATCCAGAAAAAAGTTTTCAAAAAAATGCATTTTTCATCGAGAGGTGCGAAACTGCATTAGCACCGAGGAGCGATATGAAACCTTTCCAAAGTGGGAGACTTCGTCATTGTCTGTGACCCACATTGATGGTTCCACTACTAAAAAAGTAATTAAAGACATGGAAGAAAACGCACTCATCAGAACCAATAGAGCAGGAATACGCGCGTAGTTACAACTGATCATTCCGGCCAAACATTCTCATGGCCAACGTAAAAATGAGGCTACTTGGGTATTAGAACTTACACTCCTCAAAAGATGGACATGTGAAAATGTCTCTTATCAATGAATTTAAAGTGCAATAAAAGATAAGCCTATGAATGAAGAGCATTGAAGCTTTCTCGAAGCATTGTGTGAAAGAATTAAAATAGCAAAATTAAAAAGACGTAAAGAATAATGTATTTCAGACACAAAGGCTTATCATCAGAGATAAACAGTCAAGAAATGTTAGTTTTTTGCGGACACACAACAACCATGATGGCCAATACTATATAGAAAACATTTCTCGGCTGTTTACTTCTGATGATGGGGTTGTGTGGCTGACATATAAGGATCATTAAACGTTTTCTTTTTCGGATTGCAAAAAGCTTTCTGATTTCACAAAGGGTATGTATATGATATCATTAAGTGAGTGAGCCTCTCATAGGAATGACAATATTGTCTAACAACACTGTGTAACACGATTTTTATCTTTGAGCAGCAACTGTTATTTCATATTTGCTTACCCCTAGAAACTATAAAAAATGGTTAATATTGCCTTCAAATTTTACTTTTGTTACATTTATTCAAACACTTAAGAATCCCTCTCAACATATGGCTATGATGTTCCTTCACTACTCCTGTTCATAATCAGAGATGCACATATTGTCAGCCATTAACCCATTACCTTCCATAATTCTATTAACTGGAATTGTTTTACGAAATTTTGATTTCTAGCATAAAACAGCCTTAGAAACACGCTGGAATGATCGAAATAACATTTTAAATAGAAATAAGCGAGATATTGGGTGAAAAATTAGCAAACCTCATCGAATACCTAGTAGATATAGCAAAAAGGTTAGATATTTACGAAATTTGTAATTTTTAAGTGATCTCATATGAGATCACTGGTAGGTAATGGGTTAAGGGACATGCTCAGGTGGTTACGGTCAAACAACTAATAAGTAATTCTGTAGTATTGAGCAGAATATTTACTATAACGATATTTCTGCCTCAGCAACTAAGCACTGAATGTCTGAAATGTAATGAAAAATATGTCAGTTTCAAAACATTAATGTACAAAAACAAACTTTGAAGGGAATGATAGTCATTTCCTTTGATTTCTGTTTAGAAGCAAGTAGAAAATAACACTTACTGACCAGAGACAAAAATCAGTGTAATGAACAATTTTCTCAATTTTTTGGGATTAGTGTAACAAAAACTTTGAAAGTCTGAGTGAGTGTGTATGCATGTATGTGCGTTGTAAGTGCGCTTGAGTGAAAGTATTTCTGTTTCTATCCGTGATCGTATGAGTGTAAGTGTTTAAGGGGATGTATGTGCTAAGGTAAGATGAGTATGTAATACGTGTATGCTTATGAGTTTGCTTGTTTTGTGTGTTGTTCCCATGTATTTTTATGAGCGCAATAAGTATGTATGCATGACTGCGCCTGCGCGTGTACCTATGTGCATAACTGCAGTTGTATGTGTGTACGTGAGTTATGTGTCCATGTATGTGTATGTTTGTATGACTGTGCGTATAGGAGTCTACGTTCATAAGTCAACAGGGTTAATGTACCGCTGAGACAGATTTCTAAATTCGCATGTAATACTATGTGTGTTAGTGAGAGACAAGTAAGAGAAACAGAGAGAGAGAGAGAGAGAGAGAACGAGAGAGAGAGGGAGAGAGAGAGAGAGAGAGAGAGAGAGAGAGAACGAGAGAGGGGGAAGATGAGAGTATTGCTGTGCTGGTTATCCGAATGACGCTGCCGTGTCTGTGTCGCAAAAATTTATTCAAAACAAACTTTCACCACCAAACAAACATTACAAATAACCATAGCAACAACATAAAAACAACAACGGTAGGGGCAGCAGCAATAGTACTAGTAGTGGTAGTAGTAGTAGTAGTAGTAGTAGTAGTAGTAGTAGTAGTAGTAGTAATAATAACAA
>NC_068982.1:56934135-56937056 GCF_001194135.2 Octopus bimaculoides | reverse complement strand
AGTAGTAGTAGTAGTAGTAGTAGTAGTAATAATAACAACAACAACAATAATAGTAATGATAATAATAATAACAATAATAATAATAATGATAATAATAATGATAATAATAATCATATAATAATGAGGAGGAGAAGGATTTTGTATTGATTACAGGGGTCTCACACATTCATTTTATGCAAAATTCTG
The DNA here is from genome assembly GCF_001194135.2 of Octopus bimaculoides. Lineage (NCBI taxonomy): Eukaryota > Metazoa > Mollusca > Cephalopoda > Octopoda > Octopodidae > Octopus > Octopus bimaculoides. Next base: position 56,936,870 of record NC_068982.1, on the reverse strand, counting down.
TGATGTACATAAACAATAAAACGGAGGTGGAGAAAGGGGTAAAGATGTAATATGACACAATTTAAATCGATCGAAGGCACAGAGTAAAGAGGAGGAATTGTCATCTATGGAAGAACGGACGACCACCAATCCCCGACCACATTACGGAATGGAGCAGTAACTATCTAACTGCAATCTTCGTGTAGAATTCAAAAGTTAGCATTCTCACATGTACCATTTTCTAAATTTGAAAACATCTTTTAATGAGATTTATTGCAAGGCAATGCCACCCTCTCCAGCCGCAACTTTCATTTAAAGTAGATGAGAACTTAATCGGATAATTAGAGCTTTGTCGTTAATTTTTCCAAACGCGTCCACTAAAGGATCTCATTTACTATATTTACCATAGCGACCAAACAAAATTAATCTGCAAGTCCCTCCTTACCAAAAATGAGCATTGGGTGGTCTCAACAATTAACTCAGCTTTCAGCCAAATCTTTACACACTAAATAACATGTTTGACATCAGTGTAAGCGTCATGTGTGTTCAGACACTGAGCTGATGCATAGAGAACAGTCTCCCAGTTCAACGTGCATTTTAGACAGGCTAATTCTGAAGCGGTAATTTCTATTCTTCTGAGTATCAGTACCGGACTGGGGATTTCAGGAAGTTGCTCATGATCGCTGGGTAGAAGGCCCTTAGGAATAAATTACTTGGCTGTTTTTCGTTGACATTTAGCGTTTCCTCAAGAACATCGTTACTCTAAATCTTCACTTTCCCTTTGTAGAATGCTAATGTCAGCATTCCACCAACTGCTGTGCCCGTCTGAGAACAGATCCAGGACTACCTCTCCTCCAAAGAGAAAATCTGTGGGACTGTGAGTGCAAGTATTTCATGAATAACCAACACAACTGCTCATTGTTTTGGAATCTCTGTAGTCTCCACAGCTTCAATGCGCATAATCAGTGACAACATACTGAGCCCTCACTCTAAAGAGTGTCAGAACAGAGAACGAAGAACAAACCTGGATCCTAAATAAATCTAAATTAACTTAAATCAGAATACAATGAATAATTAGTTGGGCCTTTATTACTATGGTGACAATTCTAGATATAAGGTGTAATAAGACAAGTACGTACAATAGATGATGTCCCTGTATACCAAAACGGTCTCCTCCACCTCGGATTGAATTGAACATCCTCCAACGCCTCCAGTTTCAACAACAGAAGCTCAAGAGCCAAAACAGATACGATGAGAGGTAAACATAATACTTAGCAGACCGAGCGTTCGATAATATATGGTTCTAATAGACAGATATTTACTACCACCACCGATGAGATGCCGCATAATGAGCGACCTAGCACATGAGAGCAACTTGAAACTGGATGAAACTTTAAGTACGGATGGTTGATCTTATCAAATACATTCGGTTGATCCAAATTGATTAGCAGCTCTCATAATGTAAGACCGAGACTCGACTGTCAAACAGTAACAGAATTGAAGAACAGAAAGAATGACCGGACAAATAGTTAGATGAAGGAATAAGGTCAATTCATTTAACATACCGAGGATGCTGCAAGTAAAGAACGCTGGTTGTGGCTGACATGCAATTCTGACATGAGAAACTGGATCGCTAATTATAGCCAACGAACTTGATCAAAACAAAGATTAATAAAACTCAGCCAAAGAGTAAACGTAAAATCTGTGGAAAAGTGAACGAAAGTATTAATCATCACGTAAGTACAGTAAGCTAGCACAATAAAGAATATAAATGCAGTAATGACCATCTCGGTGAAAGAGTTCATTGCGATATTAGCCAAATTTGTGGACGGTACTTGTTAAAGGCTGTGTTGGTGAATGTTAATCACAGAATTTTGAGATTTCTCAAATTACACATCACATGCTTAAAAAAGGGGACGTACATATAAGATATTAATCATTGCTGTGACTAAATAGAGAAGATGATTGCAGGTAGAATATCTTTCATCTGGATTGACCTGGGACAACACATCATGAGCAAAAACATTTCAGATATTTATTTGAGAGTAACATTCTTTGATTCAGATTCAAGGGCAGCAATTTTGAGGGGAGGAGTCAGGTGATTACACCTTACTTCAGTGCTTGACTGGTACTTCGTTTTATCAATCCCGCTGGAATAAAAGGCAAAGGTGACCACGGTGGGACTTGAACAGAGAACGTAAAAAGACCAGAAGAAATGCCGCTAATATTCTGCCAGCTCTAATAATCGTTCATAACAATGGTTTCTTATATTTGTTTTAATAACAAAATCACACACAAAATAATCTACGACAGTGTGTGTGCGCGCGTGCGCGTGTGGGGGTGGTGTAAATCACTGTATCTACACAGTGATTTACCCCCCACACGCACACATACACGCACACGCACACACACACACACACACACGCATGCACGCACACACGTGCGCGCGCGCACACACACACACAAACCGAAGAGGCTAATTTGGTTGTTTGAAAATTTTGATATTTTGCTTTATATTATCTTCGATTGTTTATTTTTTAATATTTGTTTTATAATTCTAGTATATTATGGCTATCCTTCTTTTTTGTTTAAAGAAGACTGCCGCCTGAGACTGATAGAATAAACGATCAATGTCGAAGTGAGCGCACAGGGTCGCCGAACTCTCTCCAATGTTTTTTGTCATCTGATCAAATGAAATCATTCCCATTGCTTCTAACAAACACACACACACACACACACACACACACACACACACA
>NC_068982.1:56932895-56934055 GCF_001194135.2 Octopus bimaculoides | reverse complement strand
CTCTCTCTCTCTATCTCTCTCTCCCTTTGTCTCTCTCTCTCTCTCTCTCTCTCTCTCTGTATATATATATTTATTTTGTCTATTGTATCCTTTCACAACTTATTCCTGTCACTCCATCCATTTATCTTTCGATTAAAATTACGTCTCACGCTCGTTCCTCTCCGTATCTATATGCAGGTTTTCTTCGCGTCACAATAACTCTGATCAAAGAATTTTGCAAATTGTAAATTATAAACACCGATTTCAGGGATCGGTCAATAAGTCACTCTTAATGAGTTTCGGGTAAACTTTAAAATTTATAAACCAGTTTTATGTAAACAAAAAAAAAAATTATTTTTTTCTTTGAAATAATAAATATTTGGTGTGACATGTTAATATGTCCTGTCGCTCCTCAGGTTATTTTTCTGTTACCGTTCTTTGTATATTTTTAAATCTTTGAATTATTTGCGTTTTCTATTACAGACTCTTTATTTTCTATTGCTTCCAGCATCCTTGCTAACATCTTCCCGTTCCCTTTTCCGATTTACCATTTATTTAATTACTGTACAAGAAACAATTCAATTGATTTTGGTCCCACGTTTTCACCCTTAGTCTTTTACTTCATCTCACATCGTTGGAATCAAGTCTTTGGACATCACTCTATTAGTTTCATTTTTTTTTCAATTCCATCCTTGCATCCGAAATTACAAAACAACGACTTTTTGCCCATGCAGAACATCATCAGTACATTCTTCGAATTATACTGCTTCAGTATTTGGTATGCTATTCTTGTCTATCCAGAATAATGCATAGCCCTTATTCAAGTTGACAGAGGATGAAAGGACGTATGTATGTATGTATGTATGTATGACTGGGAGAACAATGCCTGTCATCGCCACGGATGGAGGAAGCAGGTTAAGGAGGGGATCGACACTTTTGAGAGAGCACGTATCCAGCATGAAGAACATAAGCGAGCTGCGCGAAAGCGCACGGCTCAAATAGTGAATGGGGAAAGCTTAATCTGCAATGTTTGCAGTCGTGTATGCTTGTCAAGAGCAGGGCTCATTAGCCACCAACGGAGCCGCAAATGCAAAATATAAGTTAGTCCTAGAGCGCACAATGTTCCTGAAGGTCGGCAATGGTCTTCCTCGGTCACGAGTGGACGGCCATCATCATGTATG
>NC_068982.1:56930452-56932412 GCF_001194135.2 Octopus bimaculoides | reverse complement strand
ATATATATATATATATATATATATATATATATATATATATATATATACACACACACACATATATATGTATGTATGTATATTTGTGTGTGTGTTGTGCGCGCGCGCGCAAGTGTATTAAGATATACGTATTAACGAAAAATGAATTGAAATATCAATGGACGGACACAAAATAAAGACAGCGAAACCTTGTGTATTGGCAAATTATTCATAAATTATATAATCAAAGCACATATATATATGTTGTATATTAGAGAGTACGTGTGTGTTGTGAATATATCTATAGTGAGAGAAAGAGAGAAAGAGAGAGAAAGAAGTATAAGGAGGATGAATATATAATTATAATCAAATCCTATAATCTATGTGCTTGTGCGCGTGCATATATCAAATCAAACTAATAAATTAAGTATAACACCACATAATGAATTTCTGTATATAAACGAATCCATATGTGATAAGAAGGAAAGAAAGAATGCAAAAGAAAAATATAACCAGTCACGAACGAAAGAAAGAAGTGGAGAAGCATTCGGTTGATAGAATATTCAATTCAAATAGCATTTGATTAGAAATTATACTCAATTTGAACAACGTTTATTGCCCCGAAAATTGAATTCTAATCTGAAACTTTTATAACGGTGGAGAAAAATCCGAAAAGATTCTTGCCAAAATCTCATAAATTTCTGTATATTGAAATAAATTATTAGAAAAACAATGAATGTCATTTGTTTCATATAATTAGAAGAAATAGTTTGAGCTACGAATTTTTCGAATTCCAAATGATGTTTCTTTCGAGCGACACAGCTTAGGATGACTGTAAGTTGACGCCTTCTGTGATAAAACCTAGCTGTGTTAATTAACTTGTCACTTGTCAAGTGACTGATGTATTTATTTGACATTCACTCCAACCACTATTCATATCAAAATTTGCTCTGATTTGTTTAAGAGATAACAATTTTTCTGATTTTTATTATGCTTTGATATATAAAGGTATCAATTTACTGTAACTGCTGCCGTTGTTGTTATCGTTGATGTAGTTTACTTCCAATCGACCCTTATGGAATAGACTTATGATCAAAAGTAGCGTTGAAATCATAGCCATCCTATATCAGTGCAATCAGCACTACATTATCCTGAGTATCTTTTTCTTTTTCCTAAGAGAGTAAGATGTAACTTGTAAGCGAGCTGGCTGTTATTTCCACCAGCGAGACACCATATAAAGGCTCCCTGATTTGAATCTATTTGCTGAAGTTAATTATTGTAAATGGTTGGCGGGTTGTAGAGTGTCAAAAACAAAACGCCGGACTAAATTCCCTTTCAGTATTTAACATTTTAGCGTTCAGGTTACTGTATCAAATATGTTTATTTATTCACATTGTTTTGAATAAACCCTGCATTATGTCCTAACACCATCATCATCAGCTTCTGAGATCAAAATCTGACAATGCTGATTTTTACCCATCACTACTCTTTGATAAAATAAGCACCACATGTACTATACAAGAACAAACGTGTTGTATATCTTACTTAAACATTTTTGGCCTTGCACCAACGTAATAAAATACTATTGAATATTATCAAACCTGCAGGACGTGCTCTAAATGCATTCAAATACTTGGTTTTGTCAGTCCTTTATTTCTATTTTCTCTGCGAGCGAGTGGTCTAGTACTTAAGGTGTTGCACTCACAGTCGCAAGCTAGTGGGCTCGATTCTCAGACCGGAGGTACATTGTGTTCTTGAGCAAAATGGTTCATTTCTGGCTGTTCTGCGATCACTTGGACGTTTGACGTGTGATAAAATGTGCACCAGTACAAGAAATGTCGATTTGATGAAGGGAGCAGGTTCATGTATGGCGCAAATAAACAAATAAACAAATTATTTGTGCAGAATGATCAGCAAGAAACTACAGAGCTGTCTTTTTCAGATCGAGAAACGTATATATATATATATATATATATATATATAT
>NC_068982.1:56923070-56930442 GCF_001194135.2 Octopus bimaculoides | reverse complement strand
ATATATATATATATATATATATATATATATAATCACTGGTGTGAGTGGTCATTGTTACATCTAGAATAGGCATAATAGTTACCAGTAATGTACTAGATTTGCTAATACCTGACCATAACAATAATTGTAGTTCGAACTAACAAAATGAGAAGCCAGCAAGTGGTCCCTCGGCCTATCGAAATACCAACCAAATCTCCTTCAAATTATGCACCAATATCGTTAGTAAGGAAACGATATATAAAGAAACTGACAAGTTAAGGAAGTGTTGGCTTCAAGCAAATTCGTTGAAAGACGGATGAAAGTGTTGAACTTTCACCTTTTCTGAGTACATACTTTTAGTATTTCAGAAGAGCTTAGAGAGGTTGCTTACTTCATTCGTCTTAATAACCGTGCCTTTGTAGTGTTTTCACGTCTAGTCTTTAGAAGTCTCCCTACGCCTTTAAGGAAATTTTACCTGCTGAAATTTTAGTATTATCATATTTGTTTTTATTTAAACATAAAACTCCTTAACTTTCTGTAACCCTCTCCTTGTAATGTCCTCGTTTTTTTTTTGCGAGCCCTGATGGCTAATAAAGAAATCATCATTATTACTATTATTAATATTAAATCAACTACTAAGGCAGCGAACTAGCAGAGACGTTTGCACGCCGGGAAAAATGCTTAGCGGCATTTCGTCCGTCCTAACGTTCTGAGTTCAAATTCCGTCAGTGCTGACTTTGCTTTTCATCCTTTCAGGGTCGATAAAATAAGTAAATGTTGAATACTGGGGTCGATGTAATCGATTTGCCCCCATCCCTCGAACTTGCTGGCCTTGTGCTAACGTTTGAAACCAATATTAAATTGACTACTGTGATAAAACAGAAGGATATTGTGATGCTGTTAGTTCGAGAGTGAATGGTGACGACCGAAACGCCTATGACCACAGCTCTCAATATTCAGAGTTATTCTGCTGCTACACAGCAACAACAATAACAAGAGGCGTTTTCTTATTGACTTAGATTCCTAAGAATGCACTTCTACCAAAAAGTACAAACTGATCCTATATTCCAAAGCCTGGAACAATAAGGAATTAAATCTATTTCAATGATTACTTTTGTCGGTGTATTTAGCTCTAGTTCAACTTTAAAGAAACATACCGATTTTCAAAAGCTCTCTCACCTCGACATTTCCCTTATATTGTCGAGATACGTTTTCAGAGTGCATTATCGAATATATGTGTGTGTGTGTTAAAGAAAATAAGATGAATATTTGAGGAGAATCTGGTAGCTAATTCTACTGATTTCTGTGACAGGTAAGATGTTCTCGCTTTTTCGATGTTAGGTGTATATCGCAGTTTATTAGTGGGAAGATTAACTTCCCTAAATCATAAATCCCAAGTTATCTATTCTGCTGAATCCTGAAAGTTAAACTGGCTAAATAGCTTCTGAACTTATTTGAATTCAGAAAATAAGAAGTCATTTAATGGGAGGAAATCCTCGATTCCAAACTTGCGCTCGCTTGCGGCCTTACCCAGCCATGAGGTGTTTCGACATTTTTTACAACCACGCTCTGACAAATCCTGCGACGACGCTAGTGCTTTATTGTGGAAGCTGCGCTGTTTCTTTGGATCCATATGTGACGTGGAGACGAAATGTATTGCATGGACAGCAACTTTTCCTCCATACCATACTTCCCAGGCATGGATCTCAACGGGCAACGCACCGGAGAGGACACTATGGCTTTGACACAACACGAGGAGAAAATGAGGAGCAAAAGTTACCGGTTATAATACATCGCTACAGTTCACACAACGCCGGGACTGCTCACAAGTACGATTTATATGGCAGATACTGTCATTCGCGCATCAGACTGTTCAGCCACAAACAACGCTGTTCCAGTAAGATGGATAAACTAGAATCTTGATCCATGGCCATCAATGACAGGCGAAGGCCTCAGGAAAAGAAAACAACCACGTAAGCCATGGAAGTAAATGAGGCGAAACAGGAAAGAACAATTTGGAACAGATTTTTATTCTAATCGTACGAGTAATACAATTATTCTGGTCTAACTATTCTCTTCAGCTCAAAACAAAAACATTTTGTGCCTCATTAAGAAATCACAAATCACTATTAGCAACAGTTTCAATGAAGAATAACTCCGCCTCAAACATCTTCATACTCACATCAGTACCAACATACACAGCAGCACATCCTGATATTCTACACCATAATTTTCCACACCTTATTAGACACGAGTTGGCAAAAAAATTCTGCTATCTTTTCTGGTGGTGGTTTCAGATCAAAGTCGCTTGACTTGCAGATTAATAAATATTCATAAGTACTCTGGAGAAACGAATATTGGTGCGTGTGAAACGGATTAACGCCTGCTTAATGAAACATCATCCTTAAAACGAGTTGCTTGATTGATACATAAACAGCAAGTGGCAAAATCCGTAGAAAATGTGACGGAAATAAAATGTCTCTCCCTGGATAGAATTATGAGATATTTCTACAAAACAGGTCAACATGACCTATTCGACGAAGTGCTTCGTTCAAATACTGCGTATAGTGTCAGTTCGACTCCCTTTCAAATTATATATTTTTCGTTTACCATTTTTTCTTTAATGTCGATGTTGGTGTTGTTCTTGTTGTTGCTACTATTATTTAAAGGCCGCGAGCTGGCAGAACCGTTAGCACACCGGGCAAAATGCTTAACGGTATTTCGTCTGTCCGCACGTTCTGAGTTCAAATTCTGCCGAGGTCGACTTTACCTTTCATCGTTTCGGGGTCGATAAAATAAGTACCAGTTGAACAAAGGGGTCAGTGTAATTGACTTAAGCTCTCCCCCAAAATTGCTGCCTTTGTGTTGAAATTATTATTATTGTTGTTATTATTATTATTATTTAAAGGCGGCGAACTGGCAGAATCGTTACTACACCGGACAAAATGCTTAACGGCATTTCGTCCGTTTTTACCACGCCAAGCAAAATGCTCCGCCGAGGTCGACTTTTGGGATCGATAAATTAATTACCCCCAAAATTGCTGCCTTTGTGGCAAAATTTGAGACCATTGTTATTATTATGTAAAACGGCGAGTTAGCGGAGTTGTTAGCACGCTGGGCTAAATGGTTAGCGGTATTACAATAATAAAAACATTACCGAATACTGCATCTTTTTATTTGCTTTTGTCACATTACTACGATTTTCCTTCAGCAATCCTTTTCATTGTAGTTAGAAAGATCCGAAAATCAAAATTAAATTTTTAAGAAGCAATCTGCATGTTAAAATAGGAAAATATAAATATGAAGCAGTGAGGAATGTCAGCCGTCGTAATCAACTATAAACACACACACACACACACACTCTCTCTCTCTCTCTCTCTCTCCTTCACACACACACACACACACACACGCACCCATCAGTTCATTCATTTACAATTTGTAACATTCAACACACGCATTCAAGTATTTAAGTAAAAAAAGCATGGTCCACGTACGCACATATAAGTCAAAACAGATATTCAAACAAATGTTCATGGACAGTTAGGAAAAGGCAAGCATAGAGAAGGGATTAACTCAAATATGTACAATCATTTTAACATCGCAAGACAGAAGTATACACATATTCACATAAATATACTATTGCAAAACCTGTATCATACATGATAAATTCATTGAGCATCTGAAACCAACCCGAACGAAACCGAAAAAGTTGATGGCTTTTTCCAGTCATTTTAAATATACGAACAAATCGCTGACGCATGCATATGTGCCTCTCATGGAAAAATATGTCATTTTATGAGGCAGATTTGAAGGCAGTGACGTTACACAACTTCCGGTAAGTTCGCTTAGTTTCATTGGCCTATTTTCGTGCAGTGTTCGCTGATGACGTTAAATGAGGCATAAAACAGTAGTAACAAAGATATTAACATTTCTAATTGAAATGCTGTCGAGGAGAAAGGAAAAAGGAAAAAACCAAAATGGTAAGAAAAGAAAAAGAAATGATATGGTATTTATTGAGTTGTAACTAACGAGGACAGCAACAAGGTCAAAAACAACAACAACGGCAGCAGCACCATCGATATTAGTAGTCTGCTAACGACAATAAATAATAATAATAATAATAATAATAATGCTAACGACAATAAATAATAATAATAATAATAATAATAATAATAATAGTGAAAGTTAATTTGAAAACTAAGCCTGCTGAAAACAAGCGGATGCGCGCACAGGCAAACATACACAAGCATACGTGTATACAATAAATATGTCTATACTGCATGTGTGCATATGTATGTATATACTGGCTCGTACATTTTTGAGTCAATTTAGATTTATATATCATCAATACTATATATCATAGAATTAATCAATAAAAAGGCTAAATGAAAAGCTTCATTGCATTTCTAACTAGATGTATATTTGAGACAGATCTTTTTCAGCATGTCCACTGTGATTACGTACACAAACAATGTTACGATATGGAGGTTCTAGAAATGTCTTGAAATTTCTAGAAATGCGTTCAGTTCCATTTTGTTTTGTTTTGTTTTTTTTTCTTTTCGTGGTCCACTTATAGGCTGCATCACATTACTTACCGTAGTCCGAAAGTCTGCCATAGAACAAGATTAGTTGAATAAATAGTAGTATGCACATATTCCCTCAAAATATATTTGAAGCATTTATTCAGTACTTAGACATTAATTAATAATTAAGATAAATTTGCTGATTGATGTAAATAAATCTGATTCATCAGTCTTCTAAATGTCTATTTTTTACAAACTAATTTCTTGGATGTGTGTGTGTGTGTGTGTGTGTGTGTGTGTGTGTGTGTGTGTGTTTGTGTGTGTGTGTGTGTGTGTGTCTGTGTCTATGTGTGTGTGTGCACGCGCACGCAATAGCTACCTATCGATCTAGCTAGCTATCTAGATAAATTGGTTCATGCATATGAACGATTTGAAGCAACCGGGAATATCTTTGCACCTGGGGTATGTATGCATTGTGGTGGACAGTGTTTCTTTTGAGCTGTTTGTCCGCCCAAGCGCATGTTTAGTAAATGTGCTTACAAAAAGTTTTCCCGATAACATTGGGGTTTGTACTTTTGTTTTTTAATTGAAGAAAGTCGACTGATGGTTACTGGCAAGGAGGCGCATATATTATGCAAAGAAAAACAAAACTTGCACATTAGGAAATTCCTGCGTATACCTACTGCAAAATATTTGGGAGAACACTTGTGGTGAACTCGATAAAGTGGAGAAAAAGTTATTTCACTTGTAAGCATTCGACAAGTCTTTCCGTCGGGAGTTTCCGGTAAAGTTAACTCTAGTAAAAACAACTATTGGCTGGGAAATAACATTAAACCAAGCAGCTTGATCTACCTAGCATCCGAAAATGTGTCTATCATGACAGTGTACTTGCAACTAGAATGTTCTTCCCTTCCTACTATGCCTATCATTACATATTTGTGCCTGTATATATGTATTTATGCATACTACATTTCTGTATACATTCGAATATTATTCAAATTAATATAAATATGCCATATGCATGTAAGTATGTATGTATATATACCTGTATCTATAAATATATACGTGTTTGTATGTGTGTGTGTGTGTGTGTATGTGTGTATTCTCACATTTACTTTAGTGTACAGACATTGCGAAATCTCTTTAGTCATTTGAGTGGGCTTGTCTTGCCGGCGATATTGTTCTTTTGTGTGAAATCTTCAACAAACTACTCAAATGTACCATGTTTCTTCAATTATATACAGCCTAAATACTATGTACTTGATTGGATTAACGTAAGACATTTTGTTTTTCTTTGTAAGTTTTTTGTTTTGTTTTGGATTTTTATTTTCTTTCGTATGTACGAATCCGATTTCGAAAGTTAGCATGATTTCAAGTTCCCAGCTAAACGAAAAGCATTGACGAATGCGCAATATGCATATGTTTCATTTTCTTAGATCTTCCTTAGGATGTAAAACTCTATTACATTACGTTATTGCTACCTGTAGTTCGAACATCCAATATTGAAAGCGGAATAAACGAAAAAATGTTTAAAGGAAGATTGAATTTCTTAGTTACAAAACCTAGATTTAGAGGGGGTATATAGCTTAGAGCATTTTTATATCTGTCTTGCTGAGAGGAACGTTTATTTGACAGTTACATAACAGCATGCTGCTTTGTAAATGTTCTCAAGATTTATAAGGAGAATCTCCTGCTGGAATCTACGAAATATACATTATGGATTTGATAATTCTCTAATCCCATGCATTTGGTAGATTACCTTCATTTCAAATTGTTCAAGTTTAATGAGAGAGCTTAGTCCTCGGTATGTTAGACATAGCAGCTAAATCTCTCTGAAATCAAAACTTACCTTCTTAAAAAAATAAGTAACATACAAAATATAATTACATGTATGCAAATAATAAAGGTTGGTTACGGATTAAAGGCTTTTGAAGATAGGTATACTCTTTAGCAATAATACGGGGCTAAATAACAGGAACAATTGTTGAGGATCAGAAATAATTAATCCCAAATTTATTATAAGCTTTCGGAAACCAACAATACAACATCTACACGGTAGGTCGACAAGCTAAAGAGAGCAGACAAAACAACTACAAAGAAACATACAAACATTAAAAAAATAAATAAATATAAAATTTGACGCAGCAGTTGCAAGTTGGAAGGGGCCTCGTAATAGGCCCTGCACCAGATGGCTGGAGGTGATTGGGGAAAATCTCCAGAGACTTGACGTCACCTTGGAGGTTGCAAAGGAGCTACCACGAGACGGCCAGCGATGAAGAGTACTGGTGGTCCTGGTCGGCTCTACGCATGATGACATTTCTGGGACCACTAACTTGGTGTGACCACAGCTCCATCAAATAAGAGCATGAAGCCAGAAGCTAGCCAAGTCATAACATTCATATCATCAATTAAGAAGACAAAAGTAGCAAAACAAACTTAAGAAATTTTAAAAAGTGATAGGAGCAGCATGGTTATTTAGTTAAGAAGCTCATTTTGCAACCACGTAGTTTCAGTGACAGCCCCGCTGTACGGCACCCTGAGCGAATATCTTCTGCTATAGCCCTTGAATGATCAAAGCCTTGTGAGTGGGTTAGAAAATGAGAGACTGTATAGAAGTGAGGCATATATATATATATATGTGTGTGTCTGTGTTTGTGAGTCTGTGTGTCATAAGCGACAGAAGCAATATTAGTTCAAATTAACAAATGGTATATCGTTCTTCAAACAGATAACATGTTGAAAGCCTGAAAACTGTGGTCTCGAGAAACTGTGGGTGGATTTGGTAGATGGTAACTGAAATAAGCCAGCCGTATATATATAAGCCATATATATATATATATATGTATATATATATATATATATATATATAT
>NC_068982.1:56921523-56922796 GCF_001194135.2 Octopus bimaculoides | reverse complement strand
ATATATATATATATATATATATATATATACACGACTGGCTTATTTCAGTTACCATCTACCAAATCCACTCACAAGGCATTGCTCAGCCCGAGGCTATAGCAGAAGACACATACCCAAAATGCCACGCAATGCGACTGAACCCAGAACCATGTGGTTGAGAAGCAAACTTCTTACAACACAGTCACGCTTGCTATCACTTGGTGTTAGTTTTACTTTCCCGTAGAGTAGCAGACATTAAAAACAATAAGTATTTAGTTCAATTTATTCGACTAAGCTTTCAAGGCAGTTCTCTAGCATAGCCGCTCTCAAATGACTGAAACAAATAAAAGATAAAAGTTGATTTTGAAAATACTAACAGCCAAAGCAGCACGACTGCAATGAACAGAATAAAATTAAGGGTATTGGATACGAGAAATATTGAAATATTTCTAAAAGGTAGAAAGAACTTAAAATAGACTTAATGACTATGGAAATAATTAATAAGTAGAAATAGTTAAAAGAATTACTGTACTAATCAAAAAATACAAACTGAGTCAGCAGAAAAAATACCAAGCGCGAATGTGGGGACAAATAAATGATCAAACTGAATTAACTGATTTATTATATACTAGCCAGAGAAACCATATTAGTCATAATGTAGACTGGATACCCTTTCAATTTTTTCTCTTTGAAGGACCATTTTTTCTTTTGTTTGTTTCACTCATTTGACTGTGGTCACACTGAGGTGCCACTTTGAAAAGTTGAGTCGAACAAATAGTCATCAACCCGTGCATTTTTTTAAAGTCTGATAATTATTCTATCGGTCTCATTTGCAGAACTGTTAAGTTACGGAGACGTACACAAACCAACACTAATTGTCAACACACACACATAATATATATCATTCAACCACGGTAGTAGTTGAATATATTCTTAACTTCACCATTTCGTCAATCGCAGCAGCTTCCAAGCTTCACCACTAATTCAGTTCTCAACTAAATTGCAAAGTGTTGATAGTTTTAAAGAGGACACCTCCTCGGCTACACTTTGGCATAAATAGTTTGAGATTTGGTTCAATAGAAAAAACGTTATATCAAAATATCTGCAACTTCAGGGGGGGGGGGCAGTAAGGCAGATATTCATCTTCAATAGATTTTTTAATTTCAAATTGAAAGTATTCTTTTCTTAGGCTTAAATGATAGCAAAATGCATGAGGAATTCAGAATCGCTAGTTGCATTGAACAAAAATTAGTAGAAAAAGAGTTATGAGGTAAAATGTTACGAAATTTAATGT
>NC_068982.1:56916463-56919808 GCF_001194135.2 Octopus bimaculoides | reverse complement strand
CCCGGAGTTATAGCAGTAGACACTTAGCCAAGATGCTGCACAGTGGGACTGAACTCAAAACTACAGGGTTGAGAACCAAGCTTCTTAGCCATACACCCACGCCTACGCCTATGCCACCTAAACCTTAAAAAAAACAATATAAAGAAGTGACATAGAGATCAAGTTAAAATATAAAGGAAAGTATTCTTAACCAGCGATATGACCAACTTGAAAGCGAGAGAGAAACACAGAGAAAGAGAGAGAGGGAGAGAAATAGAAAGCGAGAGAGAGAAAGAAAAAACGAGAGAGAGAAAGAGAGGTGGGGGAGAGATGGTGGGGCAGAGACAGATACTAGACCCGAACAATAGATGGAAATGTAAAAACGAAAGCAATCCTTAACAGATGAGGAATATTCTAAAAGAGCCAGCTCTTTCTTTCTCTTACATTTTTGGCAGGGTAACGGGTTGGGGGTTGTAATAACACTTCTAACCAATATGCTAATCCAGGCTGGATGTTGATGCATATGATATGGAATAACAATCAACCATCTGTTGTATATCGACTTGAAGCAGTATTTCTAGAAATGGTAAACAACTGGAAGGCATATTGCATAAGATGCAGGAATTCAGGAGGGAAATTGTCACGAAATTCAGTTTGGAAAACTGTGCGAAAGGCTACATTGAATAGAGAAATATGAATAAAATCCAGAAATACAATATTGAGCAAACATCAGAGATAAGAGGAGGAAAAAAATAAAGAGCAGTCGTCAGAATCATTAGGGATGAACGAATTGAATTGAATACAACAGGAATGAATTGAAAGAAAATGTTAGAAAGGAGTATAAATTGCCACGGGGATTCGAGTTCACTCCTATTGCGAGGCACCTTGAGCGAGTAATTTCAATTATAGCCCCAGGTCGACCAATGTTTTGTAATTGAATTTGGTTGATGGAAACTGTGCAGAAGCCCTGTCATATATATATATATATATATATATGTATGTATATAATACATATTTTACCTGTGAATTTGCGTGTGTAAACTGGGAATGCACACAATGAGCTTCTCTGCCATAGGTGTACGGAAAACACTCGGCAAGAAATGGAAGAATATTTGAAGAAAGAAGAAAAAAAAACGTAATAATAATAATAATGATGATAATGATGATGATGATGATGATGATGATGATGATGATGATGATGATGATGATAATAATAATATGTAACAACGAAAAAATGATACTTCGATATTAGAGAAACAGGATTATTTATATATGTTATAAATTAGAACAAACAGTAAAAAATTGTCATTACAGTACTCGGAGTTTCGAATGCCGGAGCGAAGAGCTTCGATACATTCTCGTCGGCTATTAATGGCAACAGACGCTGCGAAAAACTGTTAAATGTTAGGGAAGTAACTCTAATAGGTAGAAAAAGTAGAAAGAAAAACGATAAAAGATTTATAATGAATATATAAAATGTATATATAGAAATATGCACACGTACACACTCACACAAATAAGTGTATGTAAATGCACACATACACACACAGACATATATGTATGTACGTACTCATGCATGCACACATATTCACACAAACACGCACACATGTATATATATACATATATATATATATATATATATACGCAACCTCATCCTCATATACTCATAGGTGCCTACATGCATGCACGTAACATAATACATATATATCTAGACATTTATAGTTATAAATATACATATATATATGCAGACATACATTCGCATTCCCACATACACACACACACCCACACACACATATATATATATGTATGCCTGTATGCGGGAGTGCGAATGTGTGCCTGTATATATGTATATGCGTATATTTATACGTATAACTGGATAAATTGCTTGTGTTTCGTTTATCCCAGTGTCTGAAGCTTAAGGTGTGATTGTTGAATCTTGCTTTGAAATTTCCTCCTGAGACCCACATATCTCTTGGATGAAACTGTATTATTAGCATTCGTGAAATTTACAGTGGTTTCATAAATAATGGCCTCGGTCATACAGGCTCCATTTAGTGGGTGCAGGTCTTTATCCCCGCAGGAATAGCCCGGCTTCATGATGTTGCGTTGTATTAGTCGTAGTTATGCTTTTAAAGTTTGGGGTGGAACTAAAACTGATTTTTAGGTTATGCCTATTAAAGAGTTTTCTATATTTGTAATGTATTGGAAAATGTCTATCTATAAGTGACAAGAAATATTTACCTATATTAAAGGTCACTTCAGGGAGTAATGGGATGTGAACCAGGTAATTTTCCTATGTCTATGTTTCCTTTTCTTTATTTCTGGTCTAATAATAGGGGTGTAACCTATTTCCTCTTTAAATCCACTAGCTTTAAGGGCGTTGTTATATAGTGGGGCTGCATTATTAAATATGTTTATATTGGAGGAGAGGTTAGAAATTCTCCTACAAATATTTTAAACTAAATTCTTAAACACTGTGGGTGGGGTGGGTAGCAGGAACCTACATTGATATAACCAAGTCTATCGCTGGGCTTCGTAAACATTCTTAAGTAAATCTAGAGAAACATCAAGGAAATTGACAACCGTCAGGTTGGTGTCTATTGTTATGCTAAGATCGAATGTTTTCATAACTTGGATAATATCCTTCCTTAACCGATCTTGCGCTGGTCCGTTGGTATTCTTAGTTAAAGCTACAGCATCATCGCTATATATAGCGAAATATAATTAAGGTCGTTAGACGTAATTTGAAACCAAAACGGAAATAGTTTACCATCACTAAAATTGATCAAAGTGCAAGGAGTACCAGCATTGCAAGAAAAAAAGAATCATAGACTCTTTAGCCACATAAAACATATGTTCTATTTGAACTGACTCGGGAGACAACAACTTCCCCACCGCAAGCGAGGTGCATTAGATTAGTATACTAATTGCGTATAGAATTTAATACTCACCAGTAATGTTTACCTCATTGTGCGTAGTGAAGCTGAATCTTCACCTGTCAATATTATAGAAAATAACATAAGAATGAGTGACTGATTCCGCAAAATAGTAAAGTGAAAATTATAAAATAACTAAGGTGGCTAGATGCAATTTAAAGCCAAAAAGGAAACAATTCACCATCACTAAAAGTGACCAAGGGTGCAGGGAGCAGCAAGATTGCTAGAAATAAGAGTCATAAACTCTTTAGCCACATAAAACACATGATCTATTTGAACTGACAGGGGAGACAACAACCTCCCCGAGTGTTTGTCGGTAGGATACGATTTGGTGTGGTGGAGATTACCCACTCAAAGCGCCGGATGTTAAAACACGTGAAAGTCATGGACAGTAGAGATAACTCACCCCAGTATATATATATATATATAT
>NC_068982.1:56911839-56914671 GCF_001194135.2 Octopus bimaculoides | reverse complement strand
GTACAGAGAATGGCAGAGAGAGCAGGAGAGGCAATAGATGATGTTGGTAGAAGTGCAGGTGAAGGAGTCGGTGATGCGATAGGGTCGGTGATGGGTGCTGGTGAGGAGGGTGGTGTTGGAGAGGTAAGGGCAAGTGCGGCAGCGTGGGCGATATATGTGTGTGTGTGTGAGTGTGTGTGTGTGTGTGTGTAGATGTAGATATATATATGGGGTGATTCTTTTGTGTTTGGTTCCCCACCTTTTGAGCTTGTTACGTTCCTGAAACTTGAATTACTGGAAGAGACTGGTATAGTAAATACCATACTGAAAAACTCAATAAGTATTGATGTTGGTTTGTTCGCCTAAACCCTTCAGAGCGGTGCCCCAGCATGACCGCAGTCTTACAAGTAAAAGATAAAGATAATATATGAATGCCATAGCTGCTTCACAAGTAATTTATAGTTATAATCTTCTCAACTAGAAGATAATTTAATTAGCTTGGTAAATAAAATTAAAAAAACACCAGTATATTTTAGGCTACATCATCAAACAAATTACAAGAAACAGGGAAGGTAGAGATTTTTTGTAATTAGAAAATTAGTTTAAAATATCTTCAGTAAGATTACAAAAATATTCAGTAGAGAAAACACAAAAACTTGATACAGAATAGGAACAAATAACAAAATCTATTTTCTGTCAGCAAATAGGTTAATAAAAATATACAGAGATTGAAATAATAGACAACTGTATGGCATATATCCAGAAAGTATTAATGTATAAATAGTGTGCAATAAAAGTATAAAGACTGAATTTAAGATAGGTTTATAAAATGCTAAGCTAAAATATTAATACAAAACCTTAGTATATATACTAGGTATGACCAGGCACGGCATAATGTATTTGAAAAAATCAGGAGATGTTGCATTGTAACTCAAGCCTCAACAGTTTGGGAATATAACACAAGAATATACGAAAGGTCTCCAGAAAACGTGCATCAAATATTCTTTGCATGCCCATTGTTATCCGAAATTGTGTTTATTAACACACATAATATAGTTCGAGGTTTCATGCCAGCAGTAATTAAATATGCACTGGATCATCAGACATCAGTTAGGTAGCCTGTTTGTGTCTAGCGATCGGCTTATCAAGACTTATCAGTTCCTTGCATAGAATCAATGAAGCTCTTCCACATACGTCTTTGCCGAATTGTAGCTCTCTTCCTCGCCGCACTTCCAGTCAGGATGTTCTGGGCAGTGATTTGTGGCCCATTGTATGTTCCGAATATAACTTTCTGGATTTGATTCTCGACAATAGGTGTCTTTGGACTTTCAGCTTTTCTAGTACTCTAACGTTTATTACATTGTTTTTCCAGTTTATTCTACCCAATCTGCGCATGATCTACACCTCAAATACGTCTATCTACTTCTCCATTACTGTGTACATCGTCCAAATTTCTCTTTGGCGAAATATAACAGTTTACGAGCCTAAATGTTTGGTGCAGTGATATGTCTCTTAAAATAAAGAATTTTTCATTCTTCTTAATCATGTTTTAGCCTTACTTCTTTGAGTAACTCCTTCACCTAACCATGAAATATCTCTGAGATTGACAAAACGGTTGTGCACTGAGAATAACAATTTCCAGACAACCACCTAGATATTATTGTCAAACGCCACCAAAGAGAATTTTTTCTAATCGCTATGTCAATTTTAATGAGCAATAATATATCACTAAAAGAAATGTAAGGCTAAATACATCTTCTCATCTTTCTATTCAAATATCTATCTATCTATCTATCTATCTATCTATCTATCTACCTATCTATCTATCGATCGATCTATCTGTCTGTCTGTCTGTCTATCAGTCTGTTTATCTATCTATCTATCTATCTATCTATCTATCTATCTATCTATCTATCTATCTATCTGTCTGTCTATCTGTCTGTCTGTCTGTCTGTCTATCAGTCTGTCTATCAGTCTGTCTATCAGTCTGTCTATCTGTCTGTCAGTCTGTCTATCCTATCTATCTATCTATCTATCTATCTATCTATCTATCTATCTATCTATCTATATTTCTAAGTCATTTTAGAGTTCTCTCGTACCTGCGACCATACATTTTATATTTTCCCCTATGAAATTCTCTCTTTCTCAACATATATATCTTAAAGACAAAACGAGTACACATTTTCTTTCATGTCTTTTTTATTCTTGCCATTCTTCATTTCATTTTATTGTCACTCTTAGTATTTCTCCTATTATCTCTTTCTCCTTTGTTATATTTTATCACAGACACTTACATACGAACACATAGACAGGTAAAAATGAAACATTCACGCGCGCACTAATTCTCTTCAGTTTTCTTTTCTTTCTTACTTTTCCTTACAGTTTTAACTTGTTTTCTTCGTCCTCTTGTTATTCCAAAAACTGTCTCTATCTTCCTTTACTATTTCTTTCTGCCTCCCCTTTCTCCCTTATTTTCTCTATCATTCTTACTCTTGTTTCATCCTCCCCTTCTTTCTTTTCCCCCATCTTCTTCCACCACCTCTTCCTGTTCCTCCGTTCACCTTTCTTTCATTGTATTCAATTTCTCGCCCCAACCACTTATATTCAATTTTGTCCCCATTCAAAATTTCATTTTGTTCTTCTATTCACGTCACATTCTCTTTTCTCTCTCTTCTCTCTCTCTCTCTCTCTCTCTCTCTCTCTCTCTCTCTTTCTTTTTCTCTCTTTCTCTCTCTCTCGCTCGCCCGCTCGCTATCTATCCATCTATCTGTCTCTTAGCTCTGTCTCTTGCCGTCTCTTCTGACACACCCATCTTGTATATTCATTCACCTCCTACCCAAACCAAGATCCACC
>NC_068982.1:56910070-56911624 GCF_001194135.2 Octopus bimaculoides | reverse complement strand
GAGTGTGTGTGTTTATCAGTGTGTCTCTGTGTATATGAGTGTAAGGAGCTTCCTTTTATCTCACCTGGGGCTAAGCTACACCAGCATTAGAAACAATAACTAAACTGAATCAGCGATGGGAACTCTCTGTTGCTACTCACGGTTCTAGAAATAGAAGCTAAATCTTCATTAGAATACACCTTACCGTCTAAAAAATACACTTTTGTTACAGTAATCCTGCGTTATCTGCGCATAAAAAATAAGACGAGGAGACAATGGCTAGAATGCTTTAGTCTATGTTCTGCTATCTTCAAATATCAATAGCTATAAAACTTGAAAATTGCTCGTAAAGTGATCGATTCCTGCATGCACAATAATTTATTTTTCATTTACGGTGTAATTTCTATAAATGTCGTCTTACTCAGAAACCCCAGCTGCAAGAAAGCTAACTAGTAAAATTGGCTTTAGCAGACTTAGTGTTTTTCTGCAACTAACATTATTAATTATTATGCTGCTTGGTGTTTATTCACAAAGAAAATTCTAGACTTCTGTAGTGATTTGAGATCTGTAGTAACAACAACACTGTTTCCTTGAGGAGGTCTGATACGACCGAAATATACACAGACATTGTTATTTCCCCTACATATAGTTTTAATTCATGACAGTTGATTCCATATTCATAATAGTCTCTCTGTGTTTAAACTTCACCTTCGTGAGTTCACATCAAATCTACGAACCTCTTATCTATCGAGTAATGGATCCTGTACGCGATCACTCAGTCTTCTGCAAATAGCTGCAGGTGTAGCTGAAGTTTGTTTCCCGACCGTAAGGTTCCATGTTCAAACCCACTGCGTGGAACCTTGGGCAACTGTCTTCTACTATAGCCACGGGCAGACCAAAGCCTTGTGAATGAATTTGGTAGACGGAAACTGAAAGAAGCCCGTTGTGTATGTATATATAGAGTTGTGTGTGCGTGTGTGTGTGTGCGTATGTGTGTGTGCGTATGTGTGTGTGCGTATGTGTGCGTGCGTATGTGTGTGTGCGCGCGTTCGCGTGTGTCCCATCATTGCTGTTAGTACGTTTACGTAACTTAGTGGTTCGGTAAAAGATACCGATAGAATAAGTGTCAGGCTTAAAAAATAAAATAAGTACTGTGCTGATTCATTTGACTAAAAGTTCTTCCACTCTTGACAAGCCAGGATGTCAAAATACGGGTGAGAGAAGGCTGCGTCAGCAGTGTTGACTGGTACACATTTTGCGACTGAATAAATGGGAGCAATGTGAAATGGTCTTACTCAAGGACATAACATTGTGAGTCCAACGCTATACTCACTTACTGATGCAACATACACACACACATATACTGTACATAAATGTGCAGACACATGCACGCACGTACATGCACACAGACATCCATGCACAGTCACGCGTGCATACATACACACACTCACTCACTCACCGACACACAAACACACGCACACACTCGCTCACTCATTCACACACACAACCACACAAACACACACACGCACACACACACACACACACACACACACACACACACACACACACACACAC
>NC_068982.1:56907703-56909015 GCF_001194135.2 Octopus bimaculoides | reverse complement strand
ATATATATATATATATATATATATATATATATACATATGTATGTATGTATGTATGTATGTTTCTATGTTTATGCGTATATATTGATAGATAGACAGACAGGTAGGTATTATTAAATTTACTATGAGTGAAAATTTAAACTTAGTCTCTGGATGCTTGTTCAGGTACCCGAGTTAAACAAACTATCAGATAAAACTTAAAATCTCAGTCAAATCGAATTTTATAGATTTGGCCGTGCCTTCAGTATATAATGTCTTCCAGTTAGTAAATATTGTGTGTTTTTTTGAACTTGCGTTAAAAATAATAATTTTAATTTCGCATTGACAATGCGTATGTGTCACTTTGTATGTTCCTGCGTGTGAGACTGTGTATGAGTATATATAACAGGATTTGCGAATTTTTTTTCTCTCGAAGCAATTGCATTTAAATTTTCGCAACAAATTATATTTTTATAGTTTTAATATTAGCAAAATTAATTTCTTATAAAATCTTGGAATATTTTGAAGCACACTAGAAATGTTGAGATTTCTAGTATATAGGTTTGTTTAAATTACATTTTTTTTTTTACTTAACGTTGGCTTGTCATATTACTTACTTCGCTAATTCATATAAGTCAATTATGGTATAAAAAAATAGAGAAGGAAATCGATGAGTTATGAAGTTAAACTACGATTGCTTCCGTAGAAAAAGAAAAATGAAAGAAGGTTGAAATCCAATTATAGAAATTGAGAATGTAATGTCGACAAAAACCGTTTCCAGTATGAAGATTTCTTCAGCACTTTAAGAAATCTTAAGAATTTAGTAAATTAGTAAATAAGATGAAATGCACCACAAACAAAATAATTTTGAAATATCTAATAGGACAGCCTTAAGCATTTAGCTAAATAATCCATTTAAAATTACACGTATATTATCATCTGCATATAAGAACAAATGCACTTATGTATGATATACATGTATGACATATGTATATATGTATGTATGTGTGTGCGCGCGCGCGCGTGTGTTGTGAAGAAATGAATGCTGCCTGTCTGCTTCTTAGGTATTAACTTGACATCACATCTTGTTCTATAAGTGGTTAAAGATATCTTAAAAGACTCAAGACTTTATACGAACACACACACACACACACACATACACACACACACACGCACACACACACACAAACACACAAACACACAAACACATACACACACACACACGTCACACAACTTGTTTAATACGTCTTAAAAAGTATGACGCGCAAAATAACACACATATGGACGCATAAACTTACGTACATATATATATATATATATATTCATACATACATAT
>NC_068982.1:56904805-56907316 GCF_001194135.2 Octopus bimaculoides | reverse complement strand
ACACACACACACACACACACACACACACACACACACACACACACACATATATATATATATATATATATATATATATAAGCATGTATGTATGCAAGCAGACATCTACATAGAGATATACACACAGAAAGCAGTATAGATAAACAAGTCTTTTTAAGCAGTGAAATGAATACTCATTTCGACAGTGATTAATTTCAGCCACTAGTTCAATTATCGGCAGTATGATAGAAGAATGGAGGGGAAGAGTGAAACAGTATGGCAAAGAGTTGCAGAAAGAATTCATGTATTTGTGAGTGAGGGTGTGAGTGTGAAAGAATGATAGTGATTGAAAAAAGGATTACGTGTACCTGAGAGAAAAAGAAAACGAGGATTATGAACAAATAAGCTGAGAGAAAGGAATCAACTCACTGTGCAAAATTTTATGGTGGCTATTCATTACTTTTCCAGGTTCGAATTCTAAGTGCAACAACTTGGATAGATGTCTTACACGCACATATGAGAAACTAACAGACATGTATAACAATCGAAAAAACGTATACACATATACGTAAAAATAAATGAAATGACAAGGGAACAGAAAATGCGAAATTAATTTCATTATCTTACGGCTGATTCTACTATAAGAAGTAATGTATGCAAAGTTGAATGATTGTGTAATCTAATGAAGCTGACAGTGTAATGCCTTCTTCTTGCCATTCAATTAATTCAGATTACATTTTGAGTTGCCCTCATGCTTTATTCGAAAGTATACGTATATTGAGTTCTAACAAGTTATTAATATCGTTATGCCTAAGCAAAATCATAATATTCGTTCTTTCATACACACACAAACACACACACACACACACACACACACACACACACACACACACACACACACACACACACACACACACACACACACACACACACACACACACACACACACACACACACACACATACATACATATATATATAGTTGAAGTATGTATTCGAAAATGTAGTCTCGGCTCAATGTACAGAAAAGATGTCACAAAACGAATACTTTCGTCTTAGATATGCAAATTGTATTTACTTTGGGCCATAGAACAACTGTGTATGTTTCCAGAAAACGAAAGATTTGCTCAGTCTTTTACTTACTTGATGATTTTTATTTATTTCGCCATTTACTTTCTTACCTCTGCGCAAAGCTATAACTACATAAACTCTATATAAAAACCCTCATGTTCCTGCCAAAATGCGAACTTTACTGCTTATATTTTATGTACATAGATGATTGTTATTATTAACGAGACAGGTAATAAGTGGAATATTCCTTTTTTTTCAGTTAATAATGCTAATAAAGATATAAATTAATCAAATATGAATATTTGAATGTAGTCAGTATTTTTCAGTAAATATAGTCTTCTTATTCATCGCTTCATGTTCTGATGGCTGTCACTGTGCTAATAGATAAAAAAAAAAATCTATTTTAAAATTTGGTCGATGATACCAAATATATGTGTGTGCGTGTGTGTATGTGTTCACTGAAATATATTTGTCTATAACTAGAAGATCGAATTCGCTCGCGATGCGGTGAATTCGCTTTCTCATTTTCATTCCGGGTTGCTCTTTATAATTCTTTTTACATTCTCCTCAAGCTGTTAAGGTGGTGAGCTGGCAGAAACGTTAGCACGCTGGGAGACATGCTTACCAGTATTTCGTCTGTCTTTACGTTCTGAGTTCAAATTCCGCCGATGTCAACTTTACCTTTCGAGGTCGATAAATTAAGTACTTGTTGGGTACTGGGGTCGATCTAAATGACTGGCCCCTTCCCCCCAAATTTCAGGCCTTGTACCTAGGATAGAAAAGACTCTCATCAAGTTACCACGTAAATTCACTTTTCGACGCGCAAGTAAAATAGCTTCTATTATTATTTTGAAACGTTCAACCACTAACTACGAAATGCAATATTTGGATTCTGAAAAAAAAAGAAAGAAAAGTGTCCGAAGAATAATTTTGGATATACGATGAACCGTTTAACTTATCATCATAATGAAACAGCCTATTTTTTTCTGAAAGAAATATCTCTGCATCATTGCATTTGATGAAGCTGATATTTTCAAAAGCTTACCACCAACAGCTTAAATTACAAGAAATGCGTTGTACTGCAACAATATACAACAGCCCATACGATATATAATCGGGTCTCAAAGCTATGCTATTACTTAAGTATGACAGACTTTTATCAATGACTAACAACATCCCGCCTAACGCGTTTTCACACGCCTACATGCCTGCACACGCTCAAAAAGTATCCGATAATATGATTAACTCATAGGAAAGAAACCAATATACTTATGGAATAATTTTCTTGGAACTACAGTGAGGAATATCTTACTCCAAAGACCCAAAACTTCATAATGTCGAACTCACAAAGCTTTACGACAACTTTCATACTAAAAAATACTACGAAACAGAATTTAACTACTGAGACACTCATTGAACTCAAATATCCAATAAGATAACTGCATAAAGGAATAGATGTGTGTGT
>NC_068982.1:56903348-56904390 GCF_001194135.2 Octopus bimaculoides | reverse complement strand
CCGTATGTGCGACCCTACAGAGTTAAATAGACATATACAACATTTCGTTCACCGCATGCAGTTCTCAGGTTACAGTCATAAAGAAAGGATCAAAGTATACAAAGGAGCTATGAGGAAATTTGAAACCATCAAACGTAACGATAGGAATGGGATTTGCTCAATTTATAGGAGCAAATCATGGAACACCATTAAAAGTATTAAGAAGAAAATAGGGAAGGCCAACTCATGGTATGATAGGCACAAATACCAGAGCGTCATGTTCGTCGACACCACCCCTAGAGGCGAACTGGCGTACCGCTTTAGAAGGGCCCTAGACAAACTTAAGCTAAGAATTAAGGTTGTTGAAAGGCCATGCAACCCTATCAAATCCCTTATCGGTAGAGCCTACCCTTTTAGCAGAACCCCCTGTACTGATAGGAACTGTACTGTATGTAGATTTAACCCACAAATAAACTGTAAAGCCAGAAATGTGGTCTATAGTATAAGATGTACAGAGGGACGATGCAGTAACAAGACAACGGCGTACGTAGGAGAAACAGCACGGAGCATAGGAGAGAGGGTAAATGACATTGGAGGGAACTTAAGAAAGAGAAGAGCTCATCAGTTCTGTACCAGCACGCTGAGCAGGAACACGGAGGCTCACTCAACAACATACAAAGTAAAATCTTGACCACACATAGAACTGACGCAGCACTTAGACAAATTACAGAAGCTACACATATAATAGAAGATAAACCTAGCCTGAATAGGAAACTGGAATGGAACACTAGCACACACCTCCAACAAACCACAACATATGACAATAAAATCCCCATAAACTGATAACAATATGAACAAAATATAATACAATACACAGATAAACAAATGGGATTAAATAACTACATACGTTAACAAAATTAAATTAAATACAAAAGAAAAGTAGGTATAAACACATGAACAAATAAATAAAAACAAATTAAACGAACATGTATAAACAGGGGATACAGATAATACAGGCACTCCCCATACACACACATGCACTTACTAAACATAGTCAAGCATA
>NC_068982.1:56901688-56902948 GCF_001194135.2 Octopus bimaculoides | reverse complement strand
GAGGTCACAGAAGTGTGACGAAAGAACTCTGGCCGAAATACGATTAATGTAATATAAAGCTGAAGCAAATTAACACCAAATATATAGTGCGTGTGTTTTTATTGGCTAAACTGGCAACATGACCATCCCCAAATACAACAATATCTGTTTCAACACACGATTTCACATCAAGAATCTTGCAAAACAAATATATAAACGGTATATATATATATATATATACGACGTGCTTCTTTCCGAAAAATAAGAAAGTTATGAGGGCTTTAGTAGGCCCGAGGCTATAGTGGAAGACACTTGCCCAAGGTGCCACGCAGTGGGACTGAACGCAAAACCATCTGATTGGGAAGCAAGCGTTTTACCACAGGAGATTCGAACTCAAAAAGTGAAGATCCGCATCAAATTCGATACTCAAACGATTTCGCTAACCCAACACTTTACATACCTAACGGAAACTTTCATACTATTACCCACTACGGATTCTACGTACGGACACTCACTTTACGCATACTACGTACAGAGAAATCACACAAGGAACAAATACACCCACTAATCACAACACAACCACACACACACACACACACCGTCTACCGTTATAACATCCTCTTTTGTATCTACTTCACGGTAAGGTTATTAATGAAACATTGATAAATAAACATGAAGCAGAGACAGCATAGCTTTTTGCATCCAAGAGATGGCTATCTTTGCAAAGCCGTACGTTAAAGAAAAACGTATAGAAAAGCTCCACAAAAATTGAAAAATAACAAGATCACATCCAATACAGTAAGAGAAATTTTACGATAGGCTTTTATTTCGTGAATAACTTTTTGGTACGCTTTTCTATCGTAGCTGCTTGTGTTTCATTTATTTTTCCTTTTCTTTTGTTTTTTGTTGTTGTTTTGTCTAGTATGTGTGTGATTTTATCCCTGATTTGCTTTGCTTGGTTTTGATGGGGTATTCTATGTTATTTTATTTATCTGTTATTATATTTTCTTCACCTTCTCTTAGGTTATTTCTTGTTGCTTGCGTTATTGCTGTTGTTGGTATAACTGCTACTCCTTTCTGTTTTTCCATGTAGTTTTATTTTCTTTTGTTTTCATTGTCTCTTTGATGCGCATTATATATACATGCATACACGTGTATATATCTAAAAACGCACATACACATGCATATATATATATATATATATATATATATATATACACACACATATATATACGTAACATACATACATACATATATATATATATATACACACACATATAT
>NC_068982.1:56900019-56900266 GCF_001194135.2 Octopus bimaculoides | reverse complement strand
CACACACACACACACACACACACACATACACACACACACACACACAGATCCTAACACGCCCACGCATTGACATACATGCATCATGCATTTAATTTAATAGCAGCGAATACCAAGCAAATATGCAAAACCACTTGCATTAGTTGCACACGTATATTTCTCAGAATCATGCATGTAGACACATAGATATGCACACAGACTCATATAGGCACACACACACACACACACACACACACACACACACACACAC
>NC_068982.1:56897999-56900009 GCF_001194135.2 Octopus bimaculoides | reverse complement strand
CACACACACACACACACACACACATACACACACACACACACACACACACAAACACACACACATGCATACACTCAAGCATAACACAACACAAGATATCTTACAGATTGTCATGACGTACACATAATGAAAGCAAACGTGGCTGTGTGGTTATGAAGCTCGTTTCACAGCTATGTGATTCCGAGTTCAGTCCCACTGCACAGTACCTTCAGTAATAAGTCTGGGGAGATCAATACCTTGTAAGTGAATTTGGTAGGTGAAAACTGTGAAGCCCGTCATGTGTGCGTGTGGCCCGTCTGACCAACGTAGAATTTATTACAGAGATTACATCTAATGCAATAGATAAGGCTTGAAGAAATATATATATATAATAAGGGTGAAAACTTGAGTATTAATTTAAAATCAGTGGCCTAGCATATTGAAAAATCTAAATCTGAAGATTCAGAAAAATTATATTACATACATATAAGAGGGATGACCACTAAGTCGACATCCATTATGCTAGAAGTAGACCACCTATGGTCTGACCACTAAGAAGAGATTGTTCTCAACAAAATTCAGCAAACGCCAGAACGTAAGCGAGCAAGAGAAATGAAAAGATACCGTGGGTGGTCTACTTCTAGCATAAATAATATATATATATACAGGGAGAATTCACGAAAAAACAACAAACGAAGACAGGTGGTGTAAACAACAAATGGATGTATTAGTATAACGCTCGGAAATAGAGAAAGTCTTTAACGTTTCGAGTCTACGCTCTTCAACAGAAAGGAACAGAGAAAGAAACAAGGAGAGAAACAAGGAGAGAAAAAAAATGTGTAGTGGTCAGCGATCTATCATGGCGAATGACGGACAGAAGGGTCACACAGGTTTATATATGTATGTATGTATGTATACGGAAACTCAAAGAAGCCCATCGTATATATATAAACATGTACGACGTGCTTCTTTCAGTTTCCTTCTACCAAATCCACTTACAAAGCTTTGGCCGAACCGATACTATAGTAGAAGACATCTGCCCAAGTTGCCATGCAGTGGGACTGAGCCAAGAACCATGTGATTCTATCAGTCATTTTTTGCTGAACCGCTAAGTTACGAGGAAGTAAACAAGCCAACACCGGTAGCCAAGTAGCGGTGTGGTACAAGCACCGAGGCACAATTACATATATATATATATATATATATATATATATATATATATATATATATATATATATATACATATATAAGACGGGTTTCTTTCAGTTTCCATCTACCAAATCTACTCACAAGCCTATAGCCCGGGGCTATAAAAGACATTTGATGACGGTGTCACGCAGTGGGACTGAACCCGGAACCATGTGGTTGGGAAACAAGTTTCTTACCACACATATATATACGCGCAGGCGTGGCTGTGTGTGTGTATTGAGAGAGAGAGAGAAAGAGAAAGAGAAAGAGAGAGAGAGAGAAAAAAAGAAAGAAAGAGAGAGAGAGAGAGAGAGAGAGAGATAGCAACTGATGAATGGTTGTGTTCTCAGCTTGTAAACTGGCGAAATACATCGCTTCGGCCAGTAAACCCTGGATAGCTGTTTGTCACAGGACTGGTGGTATTTATTATAGCATTACACACACACGTGCATATATATGCATACACACATACACTAAGAGAGTTACATTCCAGTACACTCATCTAACACAAACGTGCATCCGTTTAGGTAAGAAATAGTAGGTTCCACATACAGCGTGAATTTCATCGGCTGAGGTAGGCGAAAAGCTATACACACATATACACACACACACGCGTGTGTGCGTACGTGCGTGTGTGAATGTTTGTGCGTGTTGTTTGTGTGTGTATATAGAGAGAGAGACAAAGAGAATGAAAGAGAGACGATGCTTTGCTAAAAAGAAGAGCATGAGACTGACCATTATCATGCATTAAGTATATGATGTTGAAGGCATTGATGATGATGGTAATGATGATGATGATGATGATGATGATGATGATGATGATGAGGAGGAGGAGGAGGAGGAGGA
>NC_068982.1:56894494-56895110 GCF_001194135.2 Octopus bimaculoides | reverse complement strand
GGTGGTGGTGGTGGTGTGGTGGTGGTTGTAGTAGTAGTGTTGTTGGTGGTGTTGGTGGTGTTGGTGGTGGTGGTGGTGGTGTTGTTGTTAAGGCAGCGAACTAGCAGAATCGGTAGCGCGCTGGACGAAATACTTAGCGTCTCTGCATTCTGAGTTCAAATTTGCCTTTCATCCTTTCAGGGTTGATACATTAAGTATCAGTGAAACACTGGGGTTGATTTAATCGACTAGTTCCCTCCCATCAAATGTACTCACATATGCACACAAACATAAGACTATAAACATGTATGCATCTATGTACACACACACATGAATAAATTATACGTGCGTTCTAAAATACTGTTACTCGCATATTTATGCGAAAACATATATATAAATTCGCATTTACGCATATCGACATACATCTATATAAGACATATTTGACTCGTTATTCTAATGTACGGAAAGATGGTCGACACTCACTTGATAATGGAGGACTCGGTGGTTCTGTTGCAGCTTTAGACAATGAACTTGATGTCGGCCTGTGTGAATTAATGTTGATCTTGTGCGTTTAGTAGAAAAGATTATTATCATTATTGTTGTTATTAAGGCAGTGAGCTGGCACGATCGTTTTATA
>NC_068982.1:56892940-56893599 GCF_001194135.2 Octopus bimaculoides | reverse complement strand
ACACACACACACACACACACACACACACACACACACACACACACACACACACACACACATATATATGTATATATTAGAGAGAGAAAGAGAGTGTGCGTTTGTAATGATTGGACGTCTGATAATATTCTGTTTACCAAATCTTTTGCTCACAAAAGTTTCGTCACGAAGATGTGGTCGAAACGGTATTCACATGATTGTAGTGGGATTTGAACGCGGAACCTCATCATAAAAAGAATTCCTTAACGATACAGCAATGACCGCTTGCAATAAATGTGATATATTATTTTCTGCTACCATATTTTACTTCGTATCTTACAAGGGGTTTTGACGAGAAGTTTATACGATGCAGTGGCAGTATTTATCACACCTAACTAATCTAAACTTACAATGACCTCAACCCCTACACTTGAGGACCTTACCAGGTTCGAGGCTGAGCCCATATTTTTCTTCAGTCGAAGGTAAACTAAAATCACGCACTCATATGTACGTGTGCGCGTATGCTTGCATAAACACGCGCGCACACACAAGCACACATACACACACAGGCCTACATTTATATATATATATTCACATACAAAAATACACAACACTTACATATTAATGTATCCTTCTCTCTCTCTATCTCTATCTCTGTCTGTCTGTCTGTCTGTCTGTCTGTC
>NC_068982.1:56889512-56892806 GCF_001194135.2 Octopus bimaculoides | reverse complement strand
ATATATATGAAGGATGTGTACGCATCGAAAAATCTAAATATACATCCGTATGTGACGAGCGAGAGATAGACGAAAAAATAGATAGCAATAAAATGACAGGCACAGAAAAAATGACAGAGAAAGGGCGCGTGTATATATATAATGTTAGCGTCTGTACATTTAATCACGTGTGTGCGAGAATGGATGTGTGTGGGTATATATGCGTGCGTGTATGTGTGAATAGATATTGAATCTATCATATATATAATCTGATAAAGTCAATATCTATGCAGGATGATGTCAGTTTTAAATTCATCCGTCTGTGACGCACATCTCGTTTCATGCTCACAGTAGCGTGTAGTTTCATGGATCAAAATCTCGTGACTGATGTTATCTAACCAACGTCTTCGCAGCATACTTGTAGCTAGTAGGGTACATGTAAAAATATATAATTTTATCTATCTGTGTGCGTGTGTGTGTGTGCGTGTGTGCATATATCTTTGAATACAATTGTTAAATTGAGGTTACTAATTTAGAGTTGGTTTAAAATAAGGTCGGAACATTTACTAAATACTGAAAGTAGAATCAAATCATATTGCCAAGTACTATCCTAGTAACCCCCACTCAACACACACACACATACATATATATATATTTATTTATTTAATGTGTGCATCTGCATAAGCAGGCGTGGCTGTATGGTAAAAAGCTTGCTTCCCAACCACTTGCTTCCTGGTTCAGTTCCACTGTGTGGCACCTTGGGCAAGTCTCTTCCATAGCCTCAGCCCGACCAAAGTCTTATGAGTGAATTTGGCAGATGGAAACTGAAAGAAGACCGTTATATATACGTGTGTATGTGTTTCTCTGTGTGTGTGTGTGTGTGTGTGTGTGTGTTTGTGTCGGCATTTGTCTCCCACCACCGCTTGACAACGCCTGTTGGTCTGTTTACGTTCCCGTAACGTAGCAGTTCGGTAAAAAGACACCGATGACGTAAGTACCAGACTTTAAAAAAAAGTACTGGGGTCGATTCATTCGACAAAGCAGTGCTCCAGCATGACCGCAGACTGAGATAGATAGATAGATAGATAGATAGATAGATAGATAGATAGACATGTGTATGTATGTGTGAGTATACGTATGTATACAACATATACGCGTACAATGAATATACATTACTTTATATATTATGTCAAACAGAAAATTTACGACCACGTAAGATGAAAAGAATTATGATAATGGTTACAAATCCACATGAGCCCCCAAATAATGTATACAAAACATTCATATGAAGACACATATGTGCATCGTATAGTGTAGACATGCTTTCTGACACATCCATAGATCAACACATCTGAATAGGCTGCCAGACTTGTAATTTTGCAGACTTACTGAAATAGTAATACATATATACTTATATTCTCGCTGATAGATATACAGACTCAACGACTTGAATATATATGTATACATATATATATATATATATATATATATATATATATATATATATATATATACATGCACGTACATATACATGTGCATGTACTTATATATGCACACAAATATAAGACTATAAACATGTATGCATCTATGTACACACACATGAATACGTGCGTCCTAAAATACTGTTACTTGCATATATACGCGAAAACATATATATATAAATTCGCATTTACGCATATCGACATACATCTATATAAGACATATTTGACTCGTTATTCTAATGAACGGAAAGATGGTCGACACACACTTGATAATGGAGGACTCGGTGGTTCTGTGGCTACTTTAAACAATGAACTTGATGTCGGCCTGTATGAATTAATTTTGATCTTATGTTTAATGTGCTTGTTGTTTTAGCAATGATAAAATATTTTTATAACAACAGAAGTCACATGAATTTGAGGAAGAGCGCATTCATAGATGTAAATTATGGAACTAAGGTATTAAACTTGTTAATATTGTGATATTTTGAGTGCCAGAAATAGATTTATAGTTTAACTACGGGCTATTGGGATATCCTTCACAGGTCCCAATATAACATATAGGGGATTGTGAGTCAACCGAGACTGAAACTGTTGCTTGGTATATGAATGACTGAGCTTGGCATAAAGTTTCAAAAATAGTGTAGCAATTACAATCATTCCTTCTGCTATCTAGATATTCTGATGAATGTCTACAGAATTGGCTCCTGAGTTTATAAGCTTATTTAGTGGCTACCTGCGATAACGTTCTCTTTAATAATCATGCAACTATCAATAACATTTACGTTTTGGCGATTAAAAGATTTCAAATGTTTGTAAGTTGAGAAAGAATGTTTTCGAATCAAATTTAGGAAGTTCTCGATACTGTCTGATTTAAAGTTGACTCTATAGTCAATATAGCAAATTCGTTGTGCATTACTTGAGGTTTTGATTAAGTTCGTTGCTCATGTATCCAACCATACCCTGAAAATATCAATAACGCCTCCTGAAATTCGAAACGCAATGGGACAGCCTTTCATCTCTTTAAAAAGAATAATTGTTGTTGTTTTTAATTTTATGTGAGCTTAAGGCTAGACGACTTCATATGAATTGCAAGGCGGCGAGCTGGCGGACTCGTTAGTACGCCGGGCAAAATGCATAGCGGTGTTTCGTCTGTCTTTACGTTCTGATTTCAAATTCCACTGAGATCGACTTTGCCTTTCATCCTTTCAAGATCGATTAAATAAGTACCAATGGAACACTGAGGTCGATGTTATTGACTAGGTTCCTCTCACAAATTTCACGCCTTGTGCCTATAGTAGAAAGTATTGTTATCTGAAGGCTTTCGGGTTGGTTAAGTTGAAACAGCCCAGCGTTCAAAAGACGTCCCTAGCAACATCAGAGTTAAGTGTTAAGGTATTATATAGTCCAGTTCGAATGGGCCACGTCTTCTTCAGCCTATTTTTGAACAAGTACTCATTACTACAAGTCGTGTTTATGAATAGATCCAATCCCTCAATATTGATATTATGGATTACTACTTTTCTCTCGTGAATCAGATCTGCAGATATTATACGACAAATGATATTGTATTCATCTTGCCAATAATGAAGCTGGTGAGATCACACTAATGGTTTCACTCTTCCGAACTCCATTATAGTTAATGATGTCTCTATCAGAGGCTGTTGAACTTCTAAGAGAGAAATATATTCTGTTTTTATTGTCATGAGTGATTCCCAGGCAACTCGCGGAACTGGAATCATTGATGCTGGTTGCTGTTGCCGCCATCTTCCACTCTCGTCTTCCATCTCTCTCTCTCTCTCTCTCTCTCTCTCTCTCTCTCTCTCTCTCTCTCTCT
>NC_068982.1:56885360-56889502 GCF_001194135.2 Octopus bimaculoides | reverse complement strand
TATATATATATATATATATATATATATATATATATATATGTACTCAATGTTGCTGCGTGCCATATTTAGGAGAAATGGCCGTTCGGGATCTTGTTTATCCTCTCACAATATAGCAACAGTGTAGTTTCGATGCATGGTGCCCCAAGAACAAAAGCAACTTCTGGAACTTGCTGTTCTCTCTTTTTGTTTCTTTTTGTTTTTTCAGAAAGAAAGCCCTTAAATAAATTTTGCTTTCATACGTGTAGTAACTCGGCTTTCAGCTTTATACTGCCAATCATATCACTCTTCCATTACTCACAACCAAGAATAGGAGGATAAAGGATAAAGAGCCTCCTTGAGTCATATAGACTCCCAGCGCCGTTTTCCATGGCGTACATATTCCCCACCTGAATGGGACGCCGGTTCGTCACAGGATTACCCCCTTTTGCCTGCTTAGTGGACTGGAGCAACGTGTCTTGCTCAAGAACACCACGCATCGTTCGATCCAGGTATCGAAACCACAATCTTACGATCATGAGTCCAATACCTTATCCACTAAACCACGCACCTCTACACAACAGAAAATAGTTCTGGAATAAAATAATGGTCGTCATGTGACATTTGGACGCTACCCGACAAACTACATGACCTCAGCACCTTCTCTCTAACCATACTCTACCACAAAGGTGACGCCGAATCACGACCCGACGTCAATACATTAATCATAAACCTAGACCTACCTGTTTTGCCGTCCTAATTATTGTGACGCAAACCTATGAGTAGGTATGTATCACATCTGCTACTTCCTTTTTTTTTTTGCTTCTTTCTTATTCCTGAGAATAATGTGCATCTCTAATTTTTGCCTCCACCAATTGAAATAACGTTAATTGATTCGATACCTAACACTATTTGTGAGTGTCGTTTCATTCCTACAAGGAATGTCCGTGTTCCAAGCGAAACAGGTACGTATGAATTTTTTTTTTTCTTTCTTCCCCAAATAATAAACTGAAATAGTATAGTACTGCCTTGATAACACAACTTTACCATACTGACTTCTACTATGTTACCTCAGCCATCTTTAATTTTTCTGTTAGTAATGGCACTGGAAAACTGAAGATAAACTCGAACTACCTGTTATAGATAGAATTTAGTTTATGTATGTGTATGCAGTTATGGTGGATTAAGTCACGTTTTTTTATTTCTAATTTACTGCAACAATTTTTTTCCGCATGTATCATGTTGGGAACAGAGTTATTTATTTCGACGCAAGAGTCTACTGACTGTGATTTCCTTCTTTTCTGTTTTCGGATTGTATCATTTTCTTGTTACCGCGGAAGTCATTGTTTACAAAATCTCTAAAGAGGAAAACAACAAATCCCCAAAATTATCAGCATTCTTTGTTTAATTTGGTAAAGAAACAGACTCCACACGTTGAGAATATTCTTTTATTTTTATTTTAATTGAAATTGAAGAAGGAATTCATTTACCTTTTGAAACGGCAAAATTATCCAGAATTTGCAGAGCTGCCTGGAACCATCAATTAATTCGACTTGATAAGTTGCCAACGAATGATGATAATAATGCTGACAACTGCAACGACAATAACAATAATAATAATAATAATAATAATAATAATAATAATAATAATCATAATAATAATAATAATATTTCAATACAGTAACCATAAGAGCATCACAGTAAACCACAGCACATACCCAAGGCACACAGAGCTGCGCTCGGTAGTGAAGTGAAAGCACGTTATAAAAATAAAACTACTGAACAATAATAATAATAATAATAATAATAATAATAATAATAATAATAATAATAATAATAATAATAATAATAATTTCAAATTTTGTCACAAGGGCAGCAATTTTGGGGAGGGTGATGAGTCGATTACATCGACCCCAGTGTTCAGCTGATACTTATTGTATTGACCCCTAAGGGTTGAAAGGTAAGGTCAACCACGGCGGAATTTGAACTCAGAAAGTAGCGACGGGCGAAATAACGCTAAGCATTTCGTTCAGCGTGCTAACGATTCTGTTAGCTTACCGCCTTAATAATAATAATAATAATAATAATAATAATGGCACAAGGCCGGTAACTTTCAACTGAGAGGGATTAATCAAAACCATCACTCTTTGATTGTCTTTCATCCTTTCGCAGTTGATGATGTTGACAAATGATGATGTTGAAAATGATGATGTTGAAAATGATGAAGTTGAAAATGATGTCTCACGTACAAAAGTCTATTTGACAAAAACAATGAAACAAGTGTTCAATATCAGATTGCAGTCTATGCAATAAGCTCAATGAAATGATTAACTACATCATTTTAAGCTGTCCAATCATTTTTTAAAAATCGGTATTTAATCACAGATAGGACAAAGATGGAAGTTATGTCCATTACATAAAGAAGAAGTCCCATCGATACGAGACGTGGAAAATGGTATAAAAGTATACCAAACACTTCACATGATAACAATCTGACTATGATAATATGGGACTTGGCTGCCTTGACTAACAGCGATAAGAACTTTGTGAGCTCTGATAAATGTTTTGATATCTTCTGGAAACACCAATTCTTCTACAATTTTTGCACATAGATAGAATGATTCGCTGCAAGATCTAAGAATATGGGAAAATTGAGGAGGCCTAAGTAGCCTGAAACGTGCAGTCTTTCCACTCTGCTTAACACAGGGGTTGCTAAAGTGGTTGATGGGACTATTCAAGCTGTCGATAAAGGCCTGAAACTGTACATCTACTTTATTATTATTATTATTATTTATTTTCATATACATGCCTGGGGATCGATGAGAGGTCAAGGATTCCATGAAGGGGTTGATGGTCTAAAAAGTTTGGGGACCCCTGGCTTAACAAAAGACCCGATTAAATTAGTAATAGTCTCCGAGTTAATGCTTTCGTCTCCAAGCGGTATGTATAAGTAAAATGTTTATTAATTAAACTTTGCTTAAGTCAGCGAACTGACAGAATTGTTAGAACGACGAGATAATGCATTTTGGCATATCTTTCGATTCTTTAAATTCTGAGTTCTAATCCTGCTGATGTACATCAGCCATAGAATCAGTCAAGTATTGTAGTCTATGTAATCGACTAAGACGCCTCCCCTAGAAATTGCTGGCATTTGTGCCTTGATTAGAAGTCATTAAACTTGTGTTTTTGTGCAAAGAAAAAAAATCATTCATTTCACGTTGCTCCAGTCCACTCAGCAGTAAATGAATAATCTTGTGACGAACTGATGTCCTTCAGAGGGAATGTTGTGATCTCGGTCACTTATACGCCATGGAAACCATGTAATTAACTCTCTGAGTCACAGGACTCGAGACAGTACTTACTATACTCTTCTCAGTATATCAAATAAGAACGAGATATATAATGTTAGCTCTCATCTATATATTTAAGCAGACAAGCAAAATAAAAGACAGAAACGACGTAAAGCAAACTGATGAGAGGAAGAATGTTGCATAAAATTTAGGTGGTTTATGAATAATAACAAACAATTCAGATACGGAATTTACTCAGAAAAGTACACAGGCATATATGTACCATGAGTCTAGGTTATAAACACACCAAATGTGCAAAATAGTGAATAGTGAGTCATATCCCAAATTACACAACTGCTGTATTCTAAAATAGTATACACATATACACACTCAGAGCATACAGGTAAGTATATTTATACATACACAGACAAGTATGTTTGTGTGTGTTTAAAATATACATATAGACATAGGCATATATGCCTTCATATTAAATAACGTAAAAATGTATATATAAAAAAGTGTCTGCTCATGACAACAATAATGTATACTATGTATGCGTGTGTGTGTTTGTGCATGTGTTTATATATATATGTTTGAAAAGAGACTGTGTGTATTGAAATATATGAAAAATAGATAGATTAATAGATACATACGCGAAGAAATTACTTGAAAT
This sequence comes from Octopus bimaculoides, assembly GCF_001194135.2. Classification (NCBI taxonomy): domain Eukaryota; kingdom Metazoa; phylum Mollusca; class Cephalopoda; order Octopoda; family Octopodidae; genus Octopus; species Octopus bimaculoides. The sequence goes on along the minus strand of NC_068982.1, from coordinate 56,885,563 downwards.
GCATTCCGGCCAACATATTTTGCTAGATAAATCCATCAAGCGAATTATTCGTTTAGTTAGTTTTGTACTTATTTATTTAATCATTTACTATTACATTCACTTTTTGTTGTGATTTTATTTTGTTTTTTTCTTCATATATATATATGTATGTGTGTGTGTGTGTGTGTGTGTGTGTGTGTGTGTGTGTGTGTGTGTGTGTGTGT
>NC_068982.1:56877459-56884515 GCF_001194135.2 Octopus bimaculoides | reverse complement strand
ATATATATATATATATATATATAACAGTTGCACCATTTGTTGAAATGTCTTTTATTTAACTCTCTCTTTCTTTCTCTCAGCCAAATTGGGGTTATACTACAATAAGTATTTACTCTCTACATATTCTATATTATACCTCAGACCATTGTGGGAACCTCTACAAAATCACTCAAATTGCTTAATATAGCACCCAAATATCCAACAAATCTCACCCTGCCATTCAAAACAGAGACAAAAAGCATACAATTGATAATATATGCGAGGGTAGATTAAGATGGAATGTTCATCGTCGAAATATCAAGTTGAAGCTTTAGAAAAAGCAACTACAAGAGGATCAACAATAATAATTGTAGTCGAATTTTCATGATTATCCTTTTTAATTTTTTTTTTCTTTTTGGTTTCCAACATGTGGTTTCAGGTTCAGTCCCACTGCACAAGACTTTGGGCCAGAGTCTTGCCTTGTACAATAGTATAGAGCCGACTAATACCTTGTGAGTGAATTTCGTAGAAGGAAACTATGTGGAAGCACGTTGTGTATATATATCTTTTACTTGTTTAATTCATCCTTGACTGCGGCCATGCTGGGGTATTGCCTTGAAGGATTTTAGTCGAACAAATCGAGCCCAAGACTTATTTGCTAAAGCCTGGTACTTATTCTATCGGGCACTTTTGTCGAACTCCTAAGTTACGTGGACGTAAACACACCAACACCGGTTGTCGAACAGTACTGGGGGGGGAGCAAACACAGACACAAAGATACGTACATTGATATACACACACACCTTACACACACAAACTCACATAAATATATATATATATTCTTTACTAGTTTCAGCTGCGGCCATGCTGGGGCACTGCCGTTAAAAAATGTTGCTGCTGCGGGGAACCGAACCTCGAACTTCTCGGATACCGGCTGAGTGCTTTGTACCATTAAGCTAAGCGGCCGCTGTGTACACACACACACACACACACACACACACACACACACACACACACACACACACACACACACACAAACAAACAAACACACGACAGGCTTCACACATACATGCGTTGTGTGTCTGTGTGTGTATTTATCCCTTCGTGTTTGCCCACCTCTTCCCTCCACTACTTGAAAACCGGTATTGGTTTGTTTACTTTCCCGCAACATAGTGATTCAGAAAAAGGGACCTATATATATATATTGTACCAGACTTTAAAAATCAATTAGAACTAAGCTGATTTGTTCGACTTACACCCTTCAAAGCGGTGCCCCAGCTTGGCCACAGTCCAATGACCAAGTGAGGGGTATACCAAGTGAGGGGTGTAAACCATCTTACACGACCAGCTAATTGTTTGTTTCTATTTTATTTCATTTCATTTATTTTTATTTCATTTATTTATTTGTATTTCTGGAGATTTAAGAGAATACCCTAAAAATACGTTAGCAAAATCACTTCACACTTATCGCTTTTTATCACCTACCTATCTTCTTCTTCTTCTTCTCTCTCTGTCCCTCTCTCTCTCTCTCTCTCTCTCTCTCTCTCTCTCTCTCTCTCTCTCTCTCTCTCTTTCACTCACACGTACACACACATTGGGGCTGAGAGACCTGCACTAAAAGAAACATGCGTGTTGTGCACGCCTTACCAATGAACTTAGCAGATGCTGCAAAAGCAGATGGAGAAATTCTTGCTGTTTTGTGTCTCTTGATGCTGCCGCAAAAATGTTCTAATTCTTTTATTGTTGTTGTTGTTGTTGTTGCCATCGTTGTTTTGTTGTTGTTGCATTTTTTGTTCTCTTACAGAGGAAGGAGAAGAAAACGACGAAAGTAGTGGTGGTAATGCTGTTGTTGGTTTTGCGGTTCTTAGTGTTTCGTTTGATGTTTTTGCTACAGTGATAATTATTATTATTATTATTATTATTATTATTATTATTATTATTATTATTAATATTATTACTACTACTACTACTACTACTACTACTACTACTTTTATTGTTGTTGTTGTTGTTGTTGTTGTTACTATTATTATTATCATCTTTTCGGCGAGCTGGTAGAATCGTTAACACACCGAACAAAGTGCTTAGCGGCATTACGTCTGCCATTACTTTCTGAGTTCAAATTCCGCTGAGGTCGACTTTGCTTCTCATCCTCTCGGGGGTCGATATATTAAATATCAGTTGCGTACTGGGGTCGACTTAATCGACTCCCCCCCCCCCTAAAAAAATATTTCAGGCCTTGTGCCTTTGTAGAAATGCTTATCATTATTATTATCAAGGCGGCGAGCTGGTAGAATGGTTAGCACGCCGGACAAAATGTTTATCGGCATTTCCTCCGTCTTTACGTTCTGAGTTCAAATTCCTCTAAGATCGACCTTGCCTTTCATCCTTCGAGATCGATAAAATAAGTCCTAGTCGAGTACTGGAGTCGATATCATCGACTACCACCCGCCCCAAAAGTTTCAGATCTTGTGCTGCCTGTTGTTGCTGTTATTGCTGTTGTTGTTGGTATTGTTGTTGTTGCTCTTATTGTTATGAATAGTAGCAGTACTAGTTGTCTTTGTAGCTATTCCCGCCTAAGTCTACTCTACCTGGCCTTTCCTTCAAAGGGACAATCACCTTCTACTTGCATTTGTCTTTACATTAAGGGAGAAAGGATACATAAATTCGAGGGACGAGATTTACTTATGTCCACATTTCAAACAAGAAAACTTCAGCAAAGCTGCCTGATAGTGGTGGCAGACGTAACATGCAGACCATCATATAACTTGTTTTATTCTCTTCTTCCATTTTACTTTGACATGCGCATTGCGTTTTTATTCTTCTCTTCCATTTTCTGAATCAGTGTGCAAATGCGTATTGCGTGTTCATACTTCTCTTTCTGGTTCCTATTCAAAACTATTTATATATCATAACCATCTCACGAACGTGCGTTCATGAGAAGCGCTTCACGCTCCAATAATTGTGTAAAGATACATCTTGTCGGAAATGAAAAGCAGACCAATGGACACTTAATAAACCATTAACATCTGATTTACGTTTGCTTGACATCGAATTAACATCGGGATAACCCACGTTACAACGTAACGTGGGTTACTTCCCTTGTGTAGTTTTTTTCTTTTTGTTTTTTACCTTTTGTCTTCTATAGAAGCTTCCCTTATTTAAACATTATCTACTTTCAGCTTGATAAATGGCGTTATAAATTATCTCAACTAGGAAGCCCTGGGTAGCTATTTGCAAGATTTGTGGTTTTTAATTTAAGATTATTTTTACTCTCTTAATTGATCGAGAGCTTTTCTACTTGTTGAAACATTACCACATAATATATAGACAGATACGTATTAATGTTTACATATATTGCCAAAACTGACAAAGCATTGTACAAATTCAACTGGTAAATGTTATCTTTCATTCTGCACCCTGATACACATGACTCATGTACTGGGGTTAAATTCATTATAATTCCCTGCAAAACTTCTGACCATATGCATACGTTAGAAATTCTCATTTGTTTGCTAGAAACATGCCTTAATCGTTCATTTATGTGAAAGGTAATGTTCAATAAATCAATCTGTTTTCCACTGCATTTTCAAAGTAACAAGTGACAGGAATGTTTGTATTTCGAGGTAGCAAATGGCTTCTCAATGTTTATATTCCGTCGGTTAACAGTATTCCGACAACAGCTTCCGGAATGTTATTTCCATATGTGTATATGGTCGAGTTGAGTGCAGGAAACTCTTGTCTATTGTGTGTATATGTGTATTAGCTTTAGGCGTCAACAGGACGCCAACTGCCCTAGAAGTGTTAGCTATTCATACTGTTTTTATCATGCTGCTGTGTTTTGTGAAAGGCTTCATCGTTTGACTGTAATCTGTTGATTATTGGTATTGTATAAGCTGATACGTCTGGGTCGTAAGTAGCTGATAACATCTTTGTGATGCCTTTGGTTCATCAAATTCAATATTCAAAGGCATTTTCATTTGGATTAAGTATCATGTTGACTGGGGATATTATGTGAAATATTCACCCGAAATTGGCAGGCTTTTTGTATCCATGATGCTTTTTGCAAATGAGTATGGGGTGTGGATATATATATATATATATATATATATATATATATACTCTTTTACTCTTTTATTTGTTTCAGTCATTTAACTGCGGTCATGCTGGAGCACTGCATTTAGTCGAGCAAATCGACCCCAGGACTTATTCTTTGTTAGCCTAGTACTTATTCTATCGGTCTCTTTTGCCGAACCGCCAAGTTACGGGGACGTAAACACACCAGCATCGGTTGTCATGCGATGTTGGAGCGACACAACACAGACACACAAACACACACACATATATATACATACATATACATATCGTTGAAAGTAACAGGATGAATTGTTGAAAGCAACTCGTCTGATGATTCATCCCTGTATTTCCATGCTGAGTATTTTTCCCCAATGAACGATATAATCTTTAGGTGAGAATTCGGATTCAGATATATGCAGAAGTAAGTAAAGAGTCATTCAGAATACGTAAAATTTGAAGTAATTTAAGGAACCTCTGTATGTAATTTGATGAGAGTCAGCAAATGGTGCAGACTAAAGTATTTTCAAACATGAATGATACAGCTAGAATTTAAATTCAAATTGTTGCAAATAAGCGCAGGCATAGCTGTGTGGTTAGAAGGTCACTTCCAGACCACAAGTTTCAGGGTTCAGTCCCACTCTGTTCCACCTTGCGTATGTGTCTTCTACTATAGCATCGGGTTGACCAAAGCCTTGTGTGTAGATTTCGTAGACGGAAACTGAAGGAAGCTCGTTGTATATATATATAAATATATGTGTGAGAGTGTATGTGTTTCTGTGTCTTTATGTCTTTGCTTCACCGTTTGACAACCAGTGTCGGTTTGTTTACGTCCCCATAATTATTGGTTCGGCAAAAAAGACCGATAAAATAGTACTAGGCTTCAGAAAAATTAATTGTGGGTTCGATTCATTGGACTGAAAATTCTTCAAGGAGGTGTCCTAGTATGGCTGCAGTTTAGTGACTGAAACAAATGAAAGAATATCAACGATGAATGTTATTTCATGGAAGAAGCTGTAAGGGTTGAAAAGTGTATTTGCCATGCTTATATTTATTATTAAAGAAATTTTTTCTTTAATATGGATTAGGTGGCTGTTGTTTACTCATAATAGTAAGTAGATCCTTAGCGCAAAGATGAAAGTATGTGACAGATATAATCAAATCTTGTGTAGACCAGTTATAAATTTGATCAATTTGTGCCAGAGAGAAAAACATTAAGCACACACGTTTGAAGAGATGAAACGCAGTTAAATCTTACAAGCGAGCAACAAATTTTGGCGGTTATTATGGTAGACAAAGCCGATGTTATTATCGATGACAAAAGTAATAAAATAGCTTTTGCCGCTATTTTTACTTTGTTGTTGTTGTTGGCACTCCGTCGCTTACGACGTTGTGGGTTCCTGTTGATCCAATCAACAGAACAGCCTGCTCGTGAAATTAACGTGCAAGTGGCTGAGCACCCCACAGACACGTGTACCCTTAACGTAGTTCTCGGGGATATTCAGCGTGACACAGTGTGACAAGGCTGACCCTTTGAAATACAGGTACAGCAAAAACAGGAAGAAAGAGTGAGAGAAAGTTGTGGTGGAAGAGTACAGCAGGGTACGCCACCATCCCCTGCCGGAGCCTCGTGGAGCTTTAGGCGTTTTCGCTCAATAAACACTCACAACGCCCTGTCTGGGAATCGAAACCGCGATCCTATGACCGCGAGTCCGCTGCCCTAACCACTGGGCCATTGCGCCTCCACATTTTTACTTTATAGTACAGAAAAAAAATTATGCCATACCTCTGAGGAAAAAACTATAATGATTGTTACTAAGGTGAGGGATGTCAGGCTACGAAAATGAAAAGATGACAGCGATAGAAAATTTCTTTTAGGAATCAAGATAGCGGGGCGAGATTTTATACTTTGTAATAACTTCTTCCAGAGAAGGAAATATTTAAAGGATTGCTCGCTTCGTTACTTTTAGAAATACTGTATTAGTGATAGCGTTTTCATACCTGCTTTTAATACTGTTAACATCAAGGGGAGATAGGTGACTTCATTCAGGAGAACATTGGTGAAAGTATTGTTTTATATATGCAGTTTGTTATTAAATGCTAAACAGACTACGAAAGTAACAGCTTAAATGTAGAGGTTTTGCCGACATAGCTATCATTTTTCATTAGTCGAGGGGAACAATTCTGAAAATTTTGCAATAAATATTCGGTCAAAGGATGAGCAGTTTGAACAGATAGCTAACCTAATGGTTTTATAATTTACAAAGTAATTTATACTTTCTTGATGGTTATCTTTCAGATGGGTTGTTGAGGATTACTTAATTTTGTGGAGTGCAGTGAGTACAAATGCAGCGTAACTACTCGTGATGCGCATGCGGTTTCATGGGCTTTGGTTGTATGAGTGAGGGAAGGATATATCTAGTACAGAGGTCTCCAACCGGTGTGCCGCGAATATACATACGTATGTGGTATCATGATTGATCATTTAGAATCAAAACTACATTTTGATACTAGTTTAACAATAACTATTATTGTCATCTTCTATTTTGTATTGTTGTCAATTACATTTTTGTATTGTTATCTATGTTTATTATATTAACATTGGTGAAATAAAGAAAAAAAACTTATTATCAATTCTAGGGACATAGTTGTCTTACACAGATGTTATTATCTAGGGACAAATTTTTGTTGTATTGATGTTGAATCAAAAGACAGCTGTCATACTAGATTTTCTAATAGGGGTGCCGTGGATTTCTGAAAGGCTTTGCACGAGTGCTTCGAGACAGAAATGGTTGGGACACTGAGATCTAGTAGAATGTTAGTTGGTATATGTATCTATTTGCGCGAATGTGAGTGTGTGTGTGTGTGTATGTGTGTGTGTGTGTGTGTATGTGTGTGTGTGTGTGTACGAGAGGGTGCTGAAAAGTTCCGGGCTTGAGGTAAAAGAAAATACAGGAAGATCGGTTAATTATGATTTTACTCAACACGTTCCCCTTTCAGACTAAC
>NC_068982.1:56873876-56876973 GCF_001194135.2 Octopus bimaculoides | reverse complement strand
ATGTATGTATGTATGTGTGTATGTATGTATGTATGTATGTATGTATATATAGTTGATAGATATACATACATACACGGGAACATTGAAATGCACATAAATATTTTTTTAAGTGGGGCGTGTTTATGCATGTTATTACAGAGGCTTTACAAATATACATCAATACACACACACACGCACACGCGCACACACACCACATATTGTACGCAAGCACACAGTGAGAGAGAGAGGCGAAGGAGTAAAAAAGGAGGAGAGGTAGATTACTGGTTCTGTTATTGCTGAAGTTTACAAATAAAGACGAGAACACTTAGTCAACGCATGTGTTTTTGACGTCGCTGTTTCATCTTGTCATAAGATATAACGATTTCTTGGCAGCAAAATCCAGAGTTATGACAATGTCAAAGGTCAGTTTTAAACACATCAACGCATACACACCTCCATATGTGTGCGTGCGCGTATGTGTGTTTGTATGAATTTGTATGTATGTATAATATAATATATAAATGTATGTGTGTATGTGTGTGTGTATGCATACACACGCGCGCATAATTCTTGCATGCACATGTACTTGCATATGGATTTGCTTGTATGTGTGTGTGTGTGTGTGTGTGTGTGTGTGTGTGTGAACATGCAAAAACACATACACATATATTTATATATATATATATATATATATATACGTGTGTTTGCATTTAAATCAGTCTATCTAGTTATATTTCAACAGACACATACATGTGTGTGCACGCGCGCGCGTATTTATGTTTGCCGCTATATGTGTGTGTATGTGTGTGTGTGTGTGTTTGCTCCATTATACACACGCATACTCACCACAAAGACCGAGGAAAAAGAATGAATGAGAGAAATGTTTACTTATGTATGTATGCAAAGGCATTATGCGTATTTGCGTATTTCTGTACGTGCGCGTCTGTTTGTATGCTATGTGTGCCTGTATATATACATATGTGTGTGCATGTATTATGAGTGTGTAGTCGTTAGTTTTGACATGTCAAAAGCAGCTGGTGCTCAGTTTCCAGTTCAATTAGTGAGCTACTAACATATTGAACTGTAGCTTATTACGTATGCTGACAGGAATTATTGACTAAAGAAATGAAGACAGAAAGAGAGCTGCAGGAAGCAGTTATGAAATAGTGTTCTGGACAAATGATTAATAGTGAAGGAATTTAGGGAGATCGTGAAGGTGCGCTTGTGGTGAATGGGGAATAAGGTTTAGTTTATTTTTTAAAATCTTTTTTGTTATTATCGTTTAGCCCTAGGTTTTATATTTGAACGAGCAGAACAATAACACTGGGTTACAACTTTTTACAAAAAGTGTTGGTTCCCTTATTGTTTTGAATGATTTTAATGTAGAATTTTGTGCTCATTCCAAAAATGTGTTTATTTTTTTTCTCTACCATCGACTGTTTACTCTCTCTTTTACTCTTTTACTTGTTTCAGCCATTTGACAGTGGCCGTGCTGGAGCACCGCCTTTAGTCGAGCAAATCGACCCCAGGACTTATTCTTTGGAAGCCTGGTACTTATTCTATCGGTCTCTTTTGTCGAACCGCTAAGTTACGGGGACGTAAACACACCAGCATCGGTTGTCAAGCGATGTTGGGGGGACAAACACAGACACACAGACACACAAACATACACACACACACACACACACACACACACACACACACACACACACACACACACACACACACACACACACACACACATATATATATATATATATATATACATATATACGACGGGCTTCTTTCAGTTTCCGTCAACCAAATCCACTCACAAGGCTTTGGTCATCTTCAAGACTCACCGTTCCCTTTCTAAATTCAGCTGCCTACGTTTATACTGTTGATAAAGCTGGAGCGTCATCCCCTAATGTAACAACTATGTCAGCATGAATGTTGTTGGGAGCTAAACCCTTTTTCTGCAGGTACTCGATAATAACACATTACCAAATTTTCTCGATTTTTCAAGAGAAGTCGCTCCTAGTTACTTTTGAAGTTTTCTTTGAACAGTCAGATGTCTGTTTACCTCCAAAGAAACAATGCAGTTATTAATAAAGGTTGAAATTAATGTATGCGAGATTTCACGAGTCTAGCATTACTCCTTCATAGTTGACCTATAAACTTTTCAGCCCGCTCTCGTATATGTTTCAAGACCGCTTTGATGGTACATGCACTAGCTTCTCATGAAACCTTAAGACAACCCAGAGTGTGAGCACATGAACAAGGAGGGAGCTTTTGAAGACATTCCACACATCTCCACTCTAGATGGTCAACGCAGAATAGGTTTTGCAGAGTGCTGCTATCGTGCTGATGGATAAGTCATATTTGATGTAAAATTCTGGCGTATTCTGCGTACTAATAAATGAGGAAGACCACACTCCTACCTGAAACTGAAAACCTGCCAAACCTACAGAATGACAAATTCGCGGGAGAAAACGCATCTTAGTTGCGGTCATTTGAAGAAGAAAAAGGAAAACTAAAAACAAGAATTGAAAAATACAGGCACCAGACAAAATTTAACTGTAAAGCTAAAATGCTGTCGTGAATTAATCTTAGGTCACATCCGACTTATGAAGGTGCCTGCCTACGAAGGAGCATACTTACGAAGGTGACCCAAGTACTGGAGTTTTCTATTTTTCTAAAATGGATAATGTAGCCGGAGTATAGTTAGTATTACGTTATCTAATATTTCTTTTCTGTTTAAGACGACAGTGTGATCTGAGAGAATTTTGACTGCTATTTATAGCGGAGCAAGCAACTGAGTCTTCCTTGTTGGCATACGGGATAATCAAAAACAGTTCGCCATCTCGGTTCACCTCACTTCGACTAGCATCGTGTTCTTCACTATTTCACGGCAGTTATTATCATCATCATCGACATTGTTATTTAACCCCCAAGCTAGTTTTGATCAAGCAGACATGTGATCAATAGCATCCTAGCTGTGCCCATTCCCTATTTTGCCCACGTACAGAGAACCCAAGACTATAGCAGTTCAATTATCCCTCGTGCCCTTTCGTACTTATGATATACGGTAGTATGTAATGCTTCGCAACTGTCGCAAGCATGTGTGTATATATATATA
>NC_068982.1:56871354-56873395 GCF_001194135.2 Octopus bimaculoides | reverse complement strand
TATATATATATATGCACACACTCATATATATATATGCACGCACTAACAAAGATACCATGTATGTATGTATGTATGTATGGATGGATGGTTGTGTAAATAAGCTAGACCAAACGTATTTGCTATGAGTACATATGTACATCTTTTCGAAGAAACTCCAAAATGAGAAAAATTCCTGCGTGTTTTTGTTTTGCTTCTAAGCTTATGTTTATGTATTTTTTCGCCTAATTTTAAAGTTACACATTGAGTAAATATGTAAGTTTTATTTTCATTTAATTAATTGGTGTTGGTATTGGTTAGCCCCAGGTCATCGCTGATCAAGCAGACCTACCAAGGAAGATGTTCCACACTTGACCATCGTCTACTTCTTTTGAACATTATGTGCCATTGTATTATCCAGCAAGGGCGCATGGCCTAGTGGTTAGGGTGTTGTACTCACGATCAAAAGATCGAGGTTTCAATTCCTAGCGCGTTGTGTTCTTGAACAAAACATATATCTCACGTTGCTCTGCTATCAATCACTTCGACACCTGACGAGTAGTACACCGTGCCCCTATTCAGGTAGCGTCGATTTGATGGAGGGAGTAAGCTCATGTACAGTACATACATTTGATCATTATCAACATTTGTGCAGTTCGTTCGGTAAAAGGTGAACGCTCATACGTCGTCTTCGACGGGAGGGTCATCATATTATCCAGTAAGACTCCGCATGTGCAAATAGAATAACTTGCCTTGTCTACAAAACAGCTGCATAGATGTTACCTGTCTTTTTGTGCGTAAGCTAGTTTCAATTATATTATCATATTTAATAATATAAACGAATCTGATGAGATTGATTGGGTGCTGAACAAAAATGCCATATATATTTACCACGCGTGGCCTAGTGGTTAGGATGTTGCACTCACGATCGTGAGATCGTGGTTTCGATTCTCTGACCGAGCGGTGCAGTGTGTTTTTCAGCAAAATACCTCATATTACGTTGTTGCAGTCCAGTTAGTTGTAAAAGTGAAACCCTGCCGCGGACTGGCACTCCATTCGAAAAGAATGTTGTCACATCGATCACTTATACGCCCTGCTAACTGGGTAAGCCGAGCTATGAGTACCAGGACTAGAGACAGTGACATCCAGGGAGCTTTATTTAAGAGTCCAAACTCCGCTTAGATAGATTTTACCTTTCGTCCTTCCGACGTCGGTGAAATAAATAAGTTATTTCGGGGTAGAACTAATTGAATCCAAGAAGGGTATGTAAAAAATTAGTAATTCGAGTGATTGTGAACACAGGAGAAAAGATTGTAAACCGGAACAAAACCGCTCTTCGTACTGGTTAATGCGCAAAGTAGCTAAGTAGCAATAATCCCCAAACCAAATTATGAGGAATTGTCTCAAAGCTAAACATCGGTAATTAGTGTAATAGCGACTCAAGGAATGAGAAGCCTGGCAAAAGCGAAAGTATTTTGGTTTGTTTTTGTTCTAAGTTCAAATGCCGATTGAGACAATCGGTGTTTTGCTTCTAAATCAGCATTAGTAAATAATGTTTTTAAATTTTGGTACGAGGTCATCAATTTCGGGTCGACCCCAGTATTCAACTGGTACTTGCTTTATCTACCCACGAAAGAATGCAAAACAAAATTTGGAATATGAACTAGGAACACAAAGACAGGCAGAATGCCGCTAAGCATTTTGCCTGGCGTGCTAGCAATTCTACCAGCTAACCGCCTTAGCATTAATATGCACAGTTTTTCGAGCTGTGACTATCTCGTATTTTAGATGTCAATGATAATACCATTCAGTACGAACTCGCATTTCTTGTTTTAAACAGTAGGTGGCTATTTACTGTAGGTTTGGTTCCTTTCTCTTACAGGAATAGAACATAGTCAGATAAATCGTAGAGGCATCATTGCTGGCTCTAATAAGTTATGTACTCAATTCAATAATACCAACTACACCTCGTCCCTAAAATATTGCGATTTGGAGTGGCATACTGGATTCCATTAATCAAACCGAGCCGGGAACTTATTTTTTATCTCTGGTAGTTTTTCTATAT
>NC_068982.1:56868671-56870601 GCF_001194135.2 Octopus bimaculoides | reverse complement strand
TATATATATATATATATATATATATATATATATATAGAGAGAGAGAGAGAGAGAGAGAGAGAGAGAAAATAAGACAAAGTAGAAAATGCTAAAATAATTTTATCAGGAAGAACATTTTAGTACCGGTTTCAATCTTTTCGACTTTTTCAACTTAGAGTAAAGCATAAAAAAACAATTCAATTGTGGAAAAATTAAATGAAATATTTTTTTTTAATATTTCCATACGTTTCAAATGCAAGGGACATTTTTTTCATTTTTCTGCCTGTCTCTGTCTCTCTTTTTTACTCATGTGAGTTCTAATCACAAACATGCACAGAACCCCGAAAATGTAACCGGTAATTTATGCCTTATACACGTCTTTCAATAAACCAACCGCCATTTATTATGTAAGTCAATAGACCCTGTCACACAACGCAACGCAGCCGGCACGCTTCGTCAGCATTATTAGGTATTCTTGCTAATTCTAAAGAAATGAGCTGGCTGCAATGTGCTACGTAATACGACCTAACGGCTTACGTAATGAACGGCGGTTGGCTGACTGAAACACATGTACATTATATAAACATGGAATACCGGTTCCATTTCTATATTGTGGAGGGTACTCTGCACACTAATCTACATGAAGTTATGATGGTTAATGTCAAACCAAGTGAAGCATAGGCGTGGAATGTAGAACCAATCTATCATACCCAAACTTTCCGTAACGTTTCATGCCTTCTGACATATATTTTAAAGTGTGTATACGTGTATACACACACACACATATTGATATGAATTAAGAAACTTCGAGGGAACGTGAAATAATTCGCTTTTAACGGTTGAACTCGAAGTGGATAAAACTTCGACTTTTGTATTCAAAGCGTATTATTTTAACCCAAAGTTGCTCTTCGAGCAATGGTTTTTATTATAGTACCTTATCAACCAGTGCTTTGTGAGTAAATCTGGTAGGCAAAAATTGTACAGAATCCGGTCTGTAAATGGGTGTGCGCACAAGTTTGTGTTATTTTCGTACCGCTTGGCAACCTGTATAGGTATGTGTTCGTCCCGCTAAAAACTATTCGGCAAAAGAAAGAAAAGAAGTGAAACATAGAGGAATACTAGTTTTTAAAAAAATAAGCACTAAGTTCGATTTCAAACTATCTTTCTGCCACTGTGTAAGTCAGAACACATGTGAACTGTCAACGGTTCTCGCTAGATGAAATAGGGAAAAAACACTATATTACAATTGTATTGCCTGTAGCAGGAAGAACAGTTATCAAATTAATGATTTGCAAAAAATCAAATTGGGAACGTGACGATAACTCTTGCTGGAGTTGTTAACTACTCTCACAGTGATCTGATTCTGTCTCACATCGCAACCCGAACGACTTTATCAGGCCATAATCAGTGTAGAGAACCAGTCTCTATGATACAAGTAACTCACCAACTACACAATGAAAGCACCATCTCTGTCCCTCCCTCTCTCTCTCTTTCTCTCTCTCTCTCTCTCTCTCTCCCTCTCCCTCTCCCTCTCTCTCTCTCTCTCTCTCTTTCTTTCTCACACGCACACACGCACTGATATTCGAAACAAAACGGAGGGAATTAACTAATTGAAACAAGATACACGCAGTGTGTAATGCAAATGGCCACACACTCACACATCGTCACACATACAAACACTCAATCTTTCATATAAACATATATGAAAGTGCGTGTGTGTTGCGTTTGAACATATGTGCGTATTTATCTGTTCTATGAGTATGTGTGTATACGTGATTACAAACACACATATACATAAGAACGTATATAGGCAGTGTGCGTGTATGTGTGAGTTTATATACATACATACACATAAGGATTTATATATATATATATATATATATATATATATATATATATGTGTGTGTGTATATATATATATATATATATATATATATATATATATATATAT
>NC_068982.1:56863685-56868297 GCF_001194135.2 Octopus bimaculoides | reverse complement strand
ACACACACACACACACACACACACACACACACACACACACACACACACACACACACACACACACACACACAGAAGCCAGCAGAAATATACACAGACATATATATTATATACTTTGCATATAAATCTAAATGAGGGACTCATTAATACTGCCATGTTTGTGATTTGGAAAACGACATGCGTCTTACTTCAGAATGGAAATATATATTAACGTAGACTGATTGAGGATCCCATTGTGATTTTATTAATTCATAGATTTAATAGGAAAACAGCGGGGCCAGAAGGCAACATGGACAGACACAGTACTTCGTAAAGGATTAGACAATTTTCCCTTTCTTTCCTCTTCTGATCTCTGTTTCTCTCCCTATGTCTCTCTCATTCTCTCCCTATGTCTCTCTCATTCTCACTTTCTCTCTTTCACTCTAGCATTAGTTATTTCATGAGATGCATACACAAGAAGAACAGAGACAATGAGAGAGAGAGAGAGAAAGAAAGAGAGAGAGAAAGAGAAAGAGAGTTAATGAGGAGGATGTAAAAGAAGAGAAGGGGAAATTGGAAGGAAAGGGTGAAATACAGTGATAAAGAGGGTACAGCAGTTTACAAGGGGTTTTAGGAGCTTCAGTAAATGAAGTAAATAAATAGATAGAGAGAGAGAGAGTCAAAGAGAGAGAGAGAGAGAGAAAGAGAGAGAGAAAGAGAGAGAAAGAGAGAGAGAAAGAGAGAGAAAGAGAGAGAGGTAGGTAGGTAGGTAGGTAGATAGATAGATAGATAGATAGATAGATAGATAGATAGATAGATAGATAGATAGATATTGATCGTTTGATCATGAAATATAAATATATGAACATATAGACAGATACATACCAACATATATGAGTGTATGTTTCAGTTATATAAGAAGACAATCCAACAGTGTGTGTGTGTGTGTGTGTGTGTGTGTGTGTGTGTGTGTGCATACGCACACAGTCTTGCTTTTCCCTTTTACCCTCGCACATATAAGTTTGTACTTTTCCTTATATAACGATATTTCCGTGTGAAAAGCGCTTTAGCAAGAGAAACTTGAGAAAAGTGTTAAGCGCAGATATGTAGATGGAGTATGCACCCTATGCCGACGGGTATCCTTACACTGCCCAATATACTTCGTTCAGTCCTCTTTTATAGATGAATCAACTTAATAAAATAACCTCTACTCTATATAAACAATTCCATTCTTCACTTGTCATGTTATATTCCACTACTGTAGCCAACTTCTGCTTTATACACTCTGATAGTGGAGGCGCAATGGCCCAGTGGTTAGGGCAGCGGTCTCGTGGTCATAGGATCGCGGTTTCGATTCCCAGACCGGGCGTTGCGAGTGTTTATTGAGCGAAAACACCTAAAGTTCCACGAGGCTCCGGCAGGGGATGGTGGTGAACCCTACTGTACTCTTCCACCACAACTTTCTCTCACTCTTACTTCCTGTTTCTGTTGTGCCTGTAATCCAAAGGGTCAGCCTTGTCATGCTGTGTCACGCTGAATATCCCCGAGAACTACGTTAACTGGAACCCTCGATGTCGTAAGCGACGGAGTGCCAACAACAACAACAACAACAACTCTGATACTCAATGTTCTCAGGAGTAATGCGTGAAGTTCCAGATCCCCTCTCACTGATATAAGGGGAGACAATCTAGAGAGACGTGGAAATGTTAGAAAATTATGGGCTAAAAGAAGGGGAGAAATTTTGGCGGAATTTTGAGAGAGAGGTGGGATATGATCATGGGGAAGGAATGAAATTAGCAGAAAATAGTTGAAAAGTTCATGAAGGAGCGAAAGAGGAAGAAGTATATAGGTATATGTGGAATAATATCTTCGGAGGGAAAAGTTTGCTGCGCTAAGAAAACGAAACGAAAGAGATGGTGAACAGTAGGAGTGGCTGTGTGGTAAGTAGTTTGCTTACCAGCCACATGGTTCCGAGTTCAGTCCCACTGCGTGGTACCTTAGGCAAGTGTCTTCTAACTATAGCCTCGGGCTGACCAAAGCCTTGTGAGTGGATTTGGTAGACGGAAACTAGAAGAAGCCCGTCGTATATATGTGTATATATATATATATATATATATATAAAGTGTAGTATATTGCCACTTAAGTGTGGCTGACCCCTAGGGGTGGATGTTACTGTTGCTTTTAGCCCCAGGAGGACATCTCCTCCAGCTGGCTTATAGACACACGACTGTGTCCTGTTTGCCAAGGGAGTTATCCCTCTCACCGCGACCAGCAGCACGAACGTATCCGGATTTCAGGGTTATTTCCCTTCGTCGGCGTTCGACAGCTGATGACCTTGGTCGATAAGCCAGCTGGAGGAGATGTCCTCCTGGGGCTAAAAGCAACAGTAACATCCACCCCTAGGGGTCAGCCACACTTAAGTGGCAATATACTACACTTTATCGTGCAGTTACTGTTAATACTTCATTTAGAGAATTAACATTATATATATATATATATGTATGTATGTATGTATGTGTGTTTGTGTGTCTGTGTTTGTCCCCTACCATCGCTTGACAACCGATGCTGGTGTGTTTACGTCCCCGTAACTTAGCGGTTTGGCAAAAAAAGACCGATAGAATAAGTAGTAGGCTTACAAAGAATAAGTCCTGGGGTCGATTTTCAAATGACTGAAACAAGTGAAAAGAGTAAAAGAGTTAGAATGAAGGATTGATGAAATGAAAAAGAAATACCGAAATGAATTTATCCAAATGAAAGATAGATAAAAGGGTATCTGAAAAAGAAAAATGGAAAGTTTAAATTTCAGCGGGTGGATAAGACAGATGGATTCATGAACGACTTGTAAACTACATATATATATTAATAAGTAGCTATTAAAGTTAGCGAAAAGAAGGGAGGCTTGAGATAAAGATAACACAACAAAAGAAGTGATTGTCGAAAATAAAGAAAAATATGGAAAAAGAAGTTAAGAGAAAGGGAGGGAGAAGGAGAAAAGCAATAAGAGAATAAAATAGAAAAAGGAAATGAAAGAGAGTGCGAAAAAAATGGTCAAAACTATAGAGAAGCGGTCTTGAAAATCAGAAAGAAAATTTGAAAATAAAACAGAGGTAAGTTTAGATATGAAGAGAGAGAGAGAGAGAGAGAGAGAGAGAGAGAGAGAGAGAGAGAGAGAGAGAGACAGACAGACAGACAGACAAAGACAGGCAGACAGACAGACAGACAAAGACAGACAGACACACAGACAGACAGACAGACACACAGACACACAGACAGACACACAAACAGAGACACACAGACAGACAGAGACACACAGACAGACAGAGACACACTGACAGACAGAGACACACAGACAGACAGAGACAGACAGAGACAGAGACAGACGGACAGACAGACAAAAAAAAGAAAGAAAAAAGAAAGAACGAAAGAAAGAAAGAAAGAAAGAAAGGAATATAAATGGGTAGATAGATAGTAAAAGATAGAAAACTTAACTGAAAGAGAAAGAAAATGTAGGAATGAAATTAAACTCGATAATAGATAATGATAACACACACACACACACACACACACACACACACACTTCATGCTTCTTTATTTATCTATAGATAGATATAGACGGATTGCAAGAAGCCTTACGAGAGAAGTGTATGAAAACTGAGAAAAATCCTTCTCAAAGAAAGAGAATGTGGGAAGAAAGCAGAGAGAAGAAAAAGATAATGAAGAAAAGTGCAGTTTCGTTTTGCTTTCTAATTCGCAAGGATATTGAATGCGATTTCTTTTTTGCATTCGTGGCCTTTTCATTGAATTTGTTGATTTTGAATGGTCTAATAGTCTTATAGTCTTTTACTATGGAGTTTGTATGGCGAAAAGTTCGGACAAATTAGTGAATAGGCTGCTTCTGACATAACCATCTTCGACTGCTAGATATATGAGCCATCATTTACATATGGCGGCCGAATATTTGATTCTCTTGTTAGAATAGAAAGCTACCGCAAGTTTCGGCGGAAAAATCGCCATCGACGCCATGTTGACGCTGTGTTTCAGTCTATTTATGACATATCTATTTGAGCTGATGGCTGAGATAACATTTTGGATATAGAGTTTATGTTGGGAAGGCGGCTGGTGTACTGATATAAAGGGACGGAGTAATAAAGCGAGAGAGATAGATAGGTGTAGAGCCTGACAAATAGAGAGAGGCGGGGATAGAATGATAGAGCAACAACAAAAGAGTAAGATCAGATGAGTATGTGAATATTAGCAGTGAATGGTACAATACAGAACGGGAGAGAACTGTCCAAGATTGTGTGTGTAAAACGAGCGAATAATGAAAGCATTGCGCGCGCGTATACAGACACACAGACATACGCATGCACACGCACGCACAACGATATATATGTGTGTATATATATATACTCACAAATATAACGCAAATATTTCTTTGTTACCCGACGTTAGCAAAGAGCTCAATAAAGTTGACAATATCATGGCTGAGTGCAATTATATAACGATGACCAAAGTGAAGAAACATTTAAAAGTAATAATAGGATATTTTTGCGTGTGCGTGCATGTGTGCGTGTTTTAAAGTAAATACAAATGCGCCATATATATATATATATATATATATATATATATATATATA
>NC_068982.1:56863211-56863675 GCF_001194135.2 Octopus bimaculoides | reverse complement strand
AAAATTAAATTAAAATTAAAATTAAAATTAGCATTCATAGTTTACTTTCCTTTTTCCTGCAAGAACACATGATAATATCCTTTGGTTCTGGTAGCATGACAAGTTCAACTGACTGTGACCGCAAATTACAACTATCTGTCTTTGTAAATTGAATAGTGTGGTCAAGACTTGTTTTCTTACGAGTGGCTGTAGCCGTCGAATAACTAGCAACAGTAATAATAATAGTCGTTGTGGTGAAGTTGTTTCCCCTGGGGTTTTAATAGAAATCGGGCTCTTCGATCCCTTGCTTTTATTTCTTATACACACATATGTATATTCAGTCACTCGTATACATATATACATATATATATATATATATATATATACATAGAGATACATACCCACACTCATATATATACATATACATATACATACATATATATATATATATAAATATACACACACACACATATATATATAGATAT
>NC_068982.1:56859273-56861984 GCF_001194135.2 Octopus bimaculoides | reverse complement strand
TATATATATATATATATATATATATATATATATGTATATGCATGCATGCATGCGTGCATGTATGTATGTATGTATGTATGTATTCCGGAATTCAGTTCATGCTTCTAGTAACAAGTTCATATAAATATGCACCAGTATAATACCGTCACCAATGGAAAACAGTCATATTAGTGAGAGAAAATTGTTGGTTGTACACTCGCAGAATGGTATTACCGGGATTTAAACCACAAAATAACGTAATTTTAATGATCATGGCTCTAATTATGGTTTCTATTAGTTAATGCTGAATATTTTTACTGTTGATTTGAAAGATTTGTAATTTCTTCTGTAGCCAGAGTCAGTGCTTCTCTTGTCAATATTTAGAATGTTTATGATATTTTCCAGTTTTCATTTTCGGTATCACCGGAATATATATATATAAATAGAAATTTGCTCTTACGTTTCTTTCTGACGTCCGATTGCTGATGTATATTATACGAATGTGCGCCTCTAAGAAACATAATTCCATATTCGAAGAAGATTTATGGATTATGTTTTAATTTATTTTAGATCGTATTACTTTTTTCAAGCACATCTTCGTTTAGCCCTTTATTATACACATACACACACATGCACGCACGCGCACGCACACACACACACACACACACACACACACACATATATATGACGGGCTTCTTTCAGTTTCTGTCTACCATATTCACTTACGAGTCTTTGATTGGTCCGAGGCTTTAAGTAGAAGACACGTGCCCGCGGTGTCACGCAGTGGAACTGAACCCAGAACCATGTGGTTGGGAAACAAGCTTCTTACCACAGAACTACGACTGCGCCTATCGATACACACACACACACATACGCACACGCACACACACACGCACACAGACGATGGTCTTCTGTCGGTTTCCATCAAATGTTTGGTCGTCCAAAGACAGTTGCTTAAGGTGCCATAGAGTGAGACCGAACCATGTTGTGGGAGACAAACTTCTTACGGTAAAGCATACACCTGCGCCGATATGTTCTTAAACACAACCCTATGCGTCTATATACACATAGATGCAGAGATACACACGTAAGTATATCTGTTTATACAAATGCATGCTTATGTATAATACATACATTGTATGGAAATGTATCATGCATTTGTATACTTCGCAAATTCTGGATTCCTATAATTGCAATTATATAGAATAGCAGCATATATTTTTTGTTTATCAATGACTAACTATTCTTACATAGAATCACAATCAAATTTATACATGTATGTATGTATGTATGTATGTATGTATGTATGTATGTATGTATGTATGTATGTATGTATGTATGTGTCTGTCTATATTTTTTGCAAAGGCGTCTTTATGTATACATATCTATTACCGAATATATGTTCAAGTAGGATATTTTTTTATTAATATTTGGATATATGTTATCATGAATGCTGGAATGATTTAAATATATGATATTTTTGTATGTGCATATGGATATATATATATATATATATATATATATATATATATACACCACCGCGCGAGTATATTATATATGTGTGAGTGTATACTTTTATCGTATAGATATATACATATATAAAACTTATATACCTATATGTGTTACATATAGAGAGAGAAATATATATATATATGAATTTCATATAAATATATAATATCCATATTTATACATATATGTCTATGTATATAATTATCCATATTAACCTCACTCTCTCTCTCTCGGAATATATATCGAATATATATATATATATATATATGTATGTATGTATGTTTGTATGTTTGTATGTATGTATGTATGAATGTATGTATGTATAGTGGCGTGTATGGCATATTGCATGCGTATATAGTACATATCTGACAAGTTTTCCTTTGCAGTGATTATGCATGTGTTGCATGTTTTAACACGAGACCCTAATCCGGCAAAAATAACCTGAATACGGTATGTGGGTGTGTGTGTGTGAGTGTGTGTGCGTGTGTGTGTGTGTGTGTGTGTGTGTGTGCTCGCGTGTATTCATTTATGTATTCATACATACAGATACAAGTGTGTGTGTGTGTGTGTGTGTGTGTGTGTGTGTGTGTGTGTGTGTGTGTGTTTGTGCGTGCCTGTGTGTGTGCTTTCTTGGATGTTCGTGTGCGAATATATGCTTACAAGTGTGATAAGAGGTTGATAGAGAATGAGAATGGGAGAATCAGAGATAAAGAGAAAGAAAAGAACGGTTGTGAGATTGTTCCGACTTCCTGACGTCTATTCTATGCGTGTATAGAATATTCCGATATAGGAAGAAAGGGTGATTGGTGGTCAGGTGAGGTTGATATTGGGGTGGTGCAGAGCGCATGCGTGAGTGCGGAAGCATGATGGAGAGGGGTAGGTGATTGGCCGACTGGATGTTCGGTTAATATAGTTCGATATTTGGTGGCGTTATGGCGTATGAATATAATTTGGTATGTGTAGCGTCTACATGTGTGGGTTTGTGTGTAGTATAGCATATATACATGTTATTGTGTGTGTGTATATGCATACATCTGTGTGTAGTCCGTGCTCTGTTTGGTGATGTATGTATATATGTGATGAATGTCCGTATCTTTGCATGTGTATGTGTATGTATGGCTGCATGTATTTATGTATGTATGCGGATATGTATGATTGCATTTATGTATACACGTTTGTATCTATGATTGTATGTATGTATGTATGTATGTATGCATATATAT
>NC_068982.1:56856866-56859044 GCF_001194135.2 Octopus bimaculoides | reverse complement strand
TGGCTGGCCTCAAATCTCACCTGCGAACCCATGGAAAACAAACCTCATCCAACTATTCTGATTATATGTCTGTGCACACGTTTGAATGTGGTGTGTGCCAGAGGGTTTGCAAATCCAATGGGGGTCTTAAAAGACATGTTAGGATCCACAATGAGCAGAACTTACTTGCAGGTATTGGTAGTGCAAATCAGAGGTGCAATCTGTGTGGGTGTTTTTTTCAAAACACTGTCTGGTTTAAAAAGCCACATCAGACGCCATGAAAGGGCTAAGGTGTAGGTGCAGGAGGTGGTCAAACTCTGTGTAAGGAGTAGACAACCACCATGCATATATTTATCATTGGGTGTATGCTTATAGTCATGTATCCATGTTTGTATATATGATTGTATGTATATTTGTATCATTGTATGTATGACTATATTTATGTATTTATGTTTGTATGTATGATTGTATACATGCATACATGTATGCTTATATTTATGCGTGCATGTTTGTATGCGTGATTGTATGTATGTATGCATATATGTATGATTGCATATACTTTTGTATATATGAATGTTTGTATGCAGGTAGGTATGCATGTGCGTACGAATGTGTATGTACGCATGCGTGTACGTGCGCATGTATGCATGTGTGTGTATTTAGATTTGCTTTATGTCTAAGTTTATGTTTAAGTGTGCTTTTTTAATAATTATTGTGTGTGTGTGTGTGTGCGCGCGCGCGCGTGTGTGTGTGTGAAGGTATGTTCGTCGATACAATTTTCGTATTTACGTATGTGTGAGTGTTCATAGGAACGTTTTTCTTTCAGTCATTGGACTGTGGCCGTGTTAGGGGACCACCTTGAAGGTTTTACTGGGCTAAAATAAATTGACCCCTGTACATCTTTTCCTTTTCGGTCTCATAGTTATGCTATTGGTCTCCTCTCCTGAGGAGTTTCGAGACGTAAACAAAACAGCAGTTGTCAAGCGATGTTGAGGTGAGTGGGGATAAATACAGACACAACCACATACACGCACACAGATTCACACACACACACAGACTTACATACACATGCCTTTCTCTCTCTCTCTCTCTCTCTCTCTCTCTCTCTCACACACACACATACACATATAATTGTGTACATATATATCTATATATAACTGTCTTCTACACAGTATCTATCTACCAAATTGGTCGACCCGGGGCTACAGTATAAGATTCGCCCAAAGGTGCCGTGCGTGGGACTCAACCCGAAACCATATGATAGCAAAGCGAGTTTCTTAACTATGTGTATTTTATTGTCGCTGTGGTTTAGCTTCATTGAAATTTCAACATCAACTAAATAGTTATACATGTTTGTTTGTATGTGTATAAGCATTTAGAGTCAGCGAATGTAGAGATCTCTATATTCTGTTTTATGTATGAATGCTCATATATATAGTACATCTCGACATGCGCATATCTGCTTAAATGCTAAATTTTTGGAAATGTTTTATATATTTTGACAGTTTCATTGATAGTATGAGTCTGTAATCTTCTAGTTAGTTTCTCCTTTCTGGTTTTGTAAAGCTTAATTTCTCAAGATTGGTGCTGAGGTAGTTCCCCCATAATTAGGGGTGCAAATCATCCTTATAAATGTATGTATGTTTTTTGTCACAAATATCAATACGCAATGGAAGTCATTATTGTTGCTAGAAATACTAACCTTCAAAATCTCTAAATAAATATGTCACCTTACATACAAACCTGATAGCATTGCCAAAACTGCATCACCGAAATAAGAATTTCCTTTTGCAGTTGAAAAATCTTTTAGTTCTATTTGATTCCTCATTTACGAGGAAATACATTTAAGACTCCTGCGGCGGTACAACACAATCTAGAGGAATGAGGAGGGAATGGTCGCAAACGGACAGGCAACCGGACAAACAGAAAGACTGATTTTAAAATCTCTGAAGAAGTGAAACGGGTAGACACCCGTCAGAGTTAACATTTTATACAAATAATGTATATGTCAGTAGATAGATAGATAGATAGAGAGATAGATAGATAGATAGATAGATAGATAGAGAGAGAGAGAGAGAGAGAGAGAGAGACAGAGAGAGACAGACAGACAGAGAGATATCTTTTTATTATAGCCACACAGGGCTAAATACAGAAAATGGACAAATTACAAAGTAGAGCTTTTCTTGGGGGGGGGGGCGG
>NC_068982.1:56855053-56855409 GCF_001194135.2 Octopus bimaculoides | reverse complement strand
TATATATATATATATATATATATCACTATATGCGCACGCTAACACACGCGCACTTGCATACACGCACATACACACGCATATATATATATATATATATATATATGTTTGTGTGTGGCCATACTGTATGTGTGTATGTATGCAGGTAGCAAAGCGCACAGTATGTATTTATACTTCTTAGTTCCTCGGGCAACATGTAATCCATCAAGCTCGAAAATGAATATGAAGAAGGAAAAAAAAAAGAAGAAAATTAACAATAATAGCAATAATTAAGAAACACACACACACACAACACCCTCACACACACAACACCCTCACACACACAACACCCTCACACACACAACACCCTCACACACACA
>NC_068982.1:56854112-56855043 GCF_001194135.2 Octopus bimaculoides | reverse complement strand
CACACACACAACACCCTCACACACACAACACCCTCACACACACAACACCCTCACACACACAACACCCTCACACACACTCTCACTTACACAAACGAACGACGAAATGTATAGGAAAATAAAATCAGTCTCACATATATCAAAATGAAAGTGTGTGCGTAGGCACGGTAGTTTTTGCGTAGTTTTATGATAGTTTCGCTCTGTGTTTGTGTGTGCCTCTGCGCGTGCTGGTTGATTAGAATCGAGTAAGCGACTTTTCGACGTCTTCATTATGCGTGTACTGAATGGCCAGGTAGTAAGGTGAAGTGCGGGAATTATGGGCACAAGTGGCGATTGTGTTGGTGTCTGTAACGTCTCTGTAGCTGGTGGGTAGACGGTCGTCGTTGTTGTGGTTGTTTTTGCCGAGGTTAGCTAAACGAACATATAGACCTGATCAAAGACGTTCCAGACTTGACCATTCCGATACGTTAGCCTAAGAATTCTCTTTTCTAAAGTGTGGTGGTGGTAGTGGTGGTTGTAGATGGGCGTTCTTGGGAGTGGGGGTTTTTTCTAGCCCAATTTATTTGTGATCCTACTTTTCTATGATCAAAGATATTCCTACCGTGACCATTCCAGCTTATATATTCAAGAAAACTTGGTCCGCCATTATGAATTCTTTTACTAAAGCGTGGTGATGGTGGTGGTGGTGGTGGCGGTGGTGGTGGTGGTGCTACTGCTGCTGCTGGGTCTAGTGGTTGTAGACAGTTATTCTTGAGATTGCATTTTAGCCCAACGTAGCTGTGATCCTACTGACTTATGATATTCCTGCCGTTACCATCCCAGTTGTTACCTACATATATAGGAAGCCGAAACCAACGTTACCTTACGTATTCTTTTCTAGAGCGTGGTGATGGTGGATGGTTCTTGTTTAGCCCAGGTTAGTTACGATCCTACA
>NC_068982.1:56852322-56854102 GCF_001194135.2 Octopus bimaculoides | reverse complement strand
ATATATATATATATATATATATATATATATATATACATATATATATATATAAATGGCCTTTCCGTCTATGCAGGCGGTCAATTTAGCATATATCACTTAATCGAACATATCAGGGGCTCCTTTTCTTGAAGCTTCTTTCATGGCTGATTCTTCCTATGATTGAAGCGCAGCTTCTGTCACAGTACTTGCAAACCAAGAGGGTGACTCGGCGCTCTGCATTTCTGTTGTTTTCCTTTCACCGCTGAGGCTTCTCAATTTGTTTGTTTCTGTAGCTGCTCTCTAGCGAAGCAGTCCCTTCCTTCATCACAATGCTCCATGTTGTTCTGTCCTCAGCCCTTTCTTCCTAGGTGGCGACATCTACCTCACACTTGGACAAACTAGTTTTGCAGGTGTCCTTATACCTCAGTTTTGGTCTTCCTCTTGGTATCTTGCCCTGGGCCAGTTCTCCATAGAGCAGTTGCTTCGGGATTAGATGGTCATCAAGGATAGTATTACAGTTCCATACTATCCTTGATATTTAGGATCACGGAGTCACGGTAGATTTACAGTACTGGTTAACGAATGTAAGTAACGCCACTTCTATAGCGCAGAACCAGTGCTACAGTACCACACTATAATAAAATCACTCGAACTCAAACCAGTGTGAGCGCTCAACCTTCTACAAAAAGCGATGAAATTTTCCTAGATACACGCAGTTGTCGTTGAAATAATGCGGTACACTTAGATCAGAGTGAGAGCGAGAGAGAGTGAGAGAGAGAGAAACAGGCAGGTCAGCTTTGCACTCATATATGGTATGAACTTTTCCCAGTCTCAATGATTTTCTTTATAAATTTCCCTTGTAATTTCAGGGATCTCCCTTATAAATTTAAACATTTCATTTAAGTAAATATATATATATATATATAAAGCTCCGCCTCTCAAAACAAGAAACATGATTTTAAGTAAGATGTTTAGCTTTCATAATTCTGATAGATTTCATTTAATTTAGTTTGGTCATGTTGAAAGCGCTATATACATATAACACATATGTACACACATATAAGACACACACACACAGACTATATATGAAGTCCTGTCTATAAGTTTCAGCATTTCAGACTCTTTCACAGATATATGCGCAATAGGATTTTAACACGATACTTAACATTTATAACTTAATTTCACGTTTTAGCTTTCGCTAAGCTCAGATTAGTTTCATGTTAAAAAACAACTAATTTGAAATGCTTTGGCTGATATAATTAAGAACATAATAACTTAATGTATACTAAAACTATTCCATTATAATATACTTCGTACCCTTTTATTTCCAAAGGGGAAGGGAAAATTTAATTCTAAACATATGCCTCCAATAAAATAATGCAGTAAGCTTAGGAGTATAAATATAGACGGAGCTGTGTCGTTAAAACTTTCACTTTGCAGATTCGTTTTCCGCGGTTTCATTCCACTGTGCGACGGCTTTGGACAAATGCTTCCTTCTGTTGCCTTGCTTTGACCAATGTCGAGTGACTGGAGGCGATCGACCACCGCGTCTGAAGAGACGTCAATCTTAACAAGTCAATGTGAAACCGTTGTATATGCCAAGGTACTTTTTTCTTATTCCTTTACCCGTTTCTGCCTGTGAGCTTTGACTATGCTAAACCACCGCTATTGAAATTTGGAGCAGATGGAGAATCCGGCCATTGATCCCAGTATGCTAGTCAGGCGCTTTAACACCTGAATTGATTACACACTCTCTCTCTCTCTCTCTCTCTCTCTCTCTCTCTCTCTCTCTCTCTCTCTC
>NC_068982.1:56850324-56851955 GCF_001194135.2 Octopus bimaculoides | reverse complement strand
CAGACCTGGCGTTGTGAGTGTTTATTGAGCAAAAACACCTAAAGCTCCACGTGGCTCCGGCAGGGGATGGTGGCGAACCCTGCTGTACTCTTTCACCACAACTTTCTCTCACTCTTACTTCCTGTTTCTGTTGTGCCTGTAATTCAAAGGGTCAGCCTTGTCACACTGAGTCACGCTGAATATCCCCGAGAACTACGTTAAAGGTACACGTGGCTGTGGAGTGCTCAGCCACTTGCACGTTAATTTCACGAGCAGGCTGTTCCGTTGATTGGATCAACTGGAACCCTCGTCGTCGTAAGCGACGAAGTGCCAACAATAACATACTTGTTAGCGCAGTGGTTCTCAGCCTGAGTCCATATGGCCCTTCTGGGGTCCATACAAGTTTTTTTTTTTAATACAATTCCTAATAATATTTATTTTCTATCTTTTCGTTTAGTTGTTCCAATCATTAGACTGCGACCATGCTGGTGCACCACCTTGAAGAACTTTAACTCGAATGAATCGACCCCAGTACATCTTTTAAAGCCTGGTACTTATTCTATCCGTCTCGTTTGCCGAACCGCTAAATAGCGGGGACGTAAGCACACCAACACAGATTGTCAAGCGGTACTGAGAGACAAACACACACACACACACACACAATACTAATAATCCTTTCTATTAAAGGCACAAGGCCTGAAATTTAGGGTTGGGGAATAGTCGATTACATCGACCCCAGTACACAACGGGTACTTAATTTATCGACCCCAAAAGGATGAAAGCAAAGTCAACCTCGGCGGAATTTGAACTCAGGCATAGCAACAGGCGAAATACCGCTAAATATTTCGTCCGGCATGCTGACGATTCTGCCAGCTCGCTGCCTTTCACACACAATACTATACCGAAAACGAGAACGGAGATTTTCCACATCTACAATTCTATTAAACAGTTATTTTCAGTTATTTACAGCATTCTTTCATAAATAATTGTTAATCACTGGAAATAACACTGTTAATATTATTACTTACTCTACGGAAATTATGCAGTCCCGAACAGGATACTCGGATTTACCAAGCGAGAAGAATAACCAGTCTAGTAACTTATTGTTAACTCGGGTATCACTAAAGGACCGTTGAGGTTATTTGGCATATGAAAACGATTTAAGGGGAAACACGGTAACCACCAGGATTATATTATCCTTTTAAACTCATTTTGGATATATATATATTTTTTATATAGTTTCAGCTTAGAGCTGCGGCCATGCTGATGCACCCTTTCACCGTTCCTCCTTGACTCTCTCGTCGCTGACACGTGACGAAAGGGGATCGTTCTTTCTGTCCACTTCTTTCCTAAAGAAAAGACGTGCCTTTCCTGTCTCCTCTCATGGCTCGTCCACCTAGCGTTCATAATAATTTTTCTATCGTCTTGGCTCAACAGCCCTCACCGTTTGTTTTTACTGTCTTGTTGTCACTGTCCTGTTCTTGTTAACACTTTCACCCTCCGCAAAAAATCCCAAATTTTATTTAATTTGCTTTGCGGGAAGGACTGTTTCAACGAAGTCGCGTATAGTCCTTGCCTTCGAAACGGGTAGTAGATGAAACAGGGACAACTGACGAAGGGATATACTCTTTATGTTGCATGTCTCGTTCCTC
>NC_068982.1:56847828-56850012 GCF_001194135.2 Octopus bimaculoides | reverse complement strand
TATATATAATTAATAATATCAGGGTAATAAAAATTTTAGAAACTTCTACTACCAGTGACCTAGCGTGTAGAAAAATTAGTCAATAGGCTATATATTGTTCATATAAATACAGTGTACATTTAAACACATAAGCGGTATCTGTCATAGGATTCCTGGCACGCTAGAAGGAACCACTTCGAGATTTATCTCTCATAGTGGTTTGGATTTTGGCTGTTCCTTCTAGCGTGCCAGGAATCCTATGACGGATACCTCTTATGTGTTTAAATGTACCCTGTATTTATATGTATTTATACAAGCTTTTTTTCAGTTTCCGTCTACCACATCCACTCATGAGGTATTGGTTGGCCCGATGCTAT
Organism: Octopus bimaculoides; assembly: GCF_001194135.2. Taxonomy (NCBI): domain Eukaryota; kingdom Metazoa; phylum Mollusca; class Cephalopoda; order Octopoda; family Octopodidae; genus Octopus; species Octopus bimaculoides. The sequence goes on along the minus strand of NC_068982.1, from coordinate 56,849,656 downwards.
AGAAGACACCTGTCCAAGGTGTTACGCAGTGGGACGGACCCCGAACCATGTGGTTCAAAAGCAAGCTTCTAACTACACAGCCACTCCTGCGCTTATTTAATTATAAAAATTCAGTAAGATTTTATTTATATATACATTGAATGGCTACAGAGGTCCAGTGAAGTAAAATAGGAATCAAAGGGATTCATAGGCAAAAAATGGTACAGAACCACTGAGTTGGAACATGTCTGATAGCTATGTAGTTTCACTTTCATGTAAGTCATGTTGTCTGTTCTTACCGCTGCCGCATAGATGCTTCAATATAAGATCGTACATGTATTTTGGGAGAATGTTTGTATGAGGTGATTTAGACTGACGTTTGTTTACAAGTGCATATCTCTATTTCTCGCGGAGGCGCAATGGCCCAGTGGTTAGGGCAGCGGACTCGCGGTCATAGGATCGCGGTTTCGATTCCCAGACCGGGCGTTGTGAGTGTTTATTGAGCGAAAGCACCTAAACCTCCACGAGGCTCTGGCAGGCAGTGGTGGCGAACCCTGCTGTACTCTTTCACCACAACTTTCTCTCACTCTTTCTTCTTGTTTCTGTTGTGCCTGTAACTCAAAGGGCCAGCCTTGTCACACTGTGTCACGCTGAATATCCCCGAGAACTACGTTAAGGGTACACGTGTCTGTGGAGTGCTCAGCCACTTGCACGTTAATTTCACGAGCAGGCTGTTCCGTTGATCGGACCAACTGGAACCCTAGACGTCGTAAGCGACGGAGTGCCAACAACAAATCTGCATTTCTCATGGTTGCTGCTTGTTTGAATCTTGTATGAAGATGTTTTCAAGTGTGTATGTGTTTTGGTTGTTCTGTAGGTATGTCTTCCTATGTTAGTCGTACGTTTACTCTCTGTAAACAAGATTGCGTGTACATGTATATATGTGTGGGTGTTTATGAGTGTGTATCCGTGCGTATGTATACACATATATACATATGCACATGTATAAAAATATGTATGTGTATATATATGTGTGTATATGTATACATAGATGCGTGTGTCTATATGTCTGTATACGAATGTACAAGAACATGTGTGTGTCTGTGTGTGTGTGTGCGTGCACCTATGCACCACAGACACAAACACTATATATATATATATATATATATATATATATTATATATATATATATATATATATGTGTGTGTGTGTGTGTGTGTGTGTGTGTGTATACTCTTACTCTCTCTTTTACTCTTTTACTTGTTTCAGTCATTTGACTGTGGCCATGCTGGAGCACCGCCTTTAGTCGAGCAAATCGACCCCACGACTCATTCTTTGTAAGCCTAGTACTTATTTTATCGGTCTCTTTGCGTGCAACATCGTTATTCCACCTTGTGCCTGTGAAATCTTGTATTCCTGCCGTAAGGCCTTATTTCCACACACGCCAGCTTAATTTAATTCGTCCTTAGTTGTTATGTCCTATTTTATTATTTTTATTGTATTTGTGTAACATTGTTTGTTTATTTTCCGTCCTTGTTTTTGTGTACATTCGCTGCTTTCTTCCAAGGAATCTAATGCTCTTAGCTTAGTTTTTCCTTGGAGCTGGCCAGATTGGAGCAATATCGAGAATAACCAGCCGAAATTGCAAAGATAATCTGGATCTCGACTGAAAAGAGAAAACTGCGAATGACCTGTCTGTTTTCTTTGTATCGTCTATCTAGATGTTTTATCCCTTTCTTGTCTCACCTAACTGTCTGGATGCTTTGCGTCCTTGTCCCATTCTGTATTATTTATACACACACAGACACACACACACACACACACACACACACACACACACACACACACA
>NC_068982.1:56844248-56847196 GCF_001194135.2 Octopus bimaculoides | reverse complement strand
TATATATATACACACATATATACGCACATATATATATATGAATATATATTTGAATAAATAAATATATATTTATGAGTGTGAATATACGTGAATATATATATATATATATGAGTATATATATATGTCTCTCTCTCTCTCTCTCTCTCTCTCTCTTTATATATATACACACTCAAACTCATAGGCATAATACATATTTATGTGTTTACTTTATCTCGCTCACCCCGTGTTCCTCTGTAAATATGTATATACATAGACACATACACATATGTATAAATACAAACATGGATATGCACACATATGCATACAAACATACATACGCACGCACACACACATTCGAGCGAGCAAATATAAATATGCACACTTTATACAGTAATTGCGTACTTGCGCATTATTTTCCAAACTTTGATTGATCTGAAGAGTCGAAGAACCTGACATACGGTGCCATTGTTGGGGCTAACATGTCTTTGGTAACAAGCTGCAGCCGAAAATCTGCGGCACATTTGCCAAATCTGCTGAAGATTTCTGCTATACCATAGCAGAAGCAGTGTATGTCAAATGGAGGGAGAGAGGGGGGAAGGTGTTGGGAGCGGGTGACTATACACAGTAAAAAGCTGAAGAGGGTGGGTTAGATATGAAAGGTGAGGAATGTGAAAGAGATGTAGGAGATAAGGAATGTAAGAGAGACAGACAGAAGTATATAAACAGAAACAAAGCTATATTGGATGAAGGAAGGAGTTAATGAATGAAGGAAAATAGCAAAGAGTCACAGAATGAGAGAAAGGGAAAAGAAGGAATGAAAGATTGTGATCTAAAGAGGAATGTAAGATGAAAGAAGGAAAAATGAAAAGAACAACTGCAGAAATGAAAGAATGAATGAAAGAAAGAAATTAGAAAATATAGAAGTCGCAACAAAAAAACAAAAAAAAGAAGCAGAAGTTGAAAGACAGAAGGAATGATAAACGAAAAAGCTAAAAAAGTGGGGAGGGGGGCGAAGAAAAATGAAAGTAGAAGCAAAATAGAATGAAATGAAAAAGGTATTGAATGGAAACTTAGTGAAATGAAAGAAAAGAAAAAGAAATGTCATTAAATGAAAAAGAAGGAAATTTCATATGAATAAGTAAGCATTGAATGAAAAAATGCCAAATGAATGCAGACAGAAAACAATAAAGAAAGGGAGTTTAAATAGAAAATGACTTTTGGAAAGAAAAATGAGAAGAAAAGTTTGAATGAAATCGAATAGAATGAAAGAATCTGATGGAAGAAAGAAAGTTTCATACGTAAAAATGAATGAAAGATGAGATAGAATGAAAGGAACAGGAAAAAGAAGAAAATTAATAAAGAAGGATATGAATGAAAGTAAATGAATGAAAGAAAAACATGAACCACAAATAATTTTTAGAAGATACAAAACGATAAATGAATACGCACGCATACACATACTCACACACACACACATTATGAAGGCAAGAAACAAAAACAAAGTCTACAGTCCAGGAGGTAAAGTTTTAAGAACTATTGTATTAGTTTAACGCCTTAAAAGAAGGTAAGAACTTGATATTTCGGATGCAAGTCCTTCATCAGAAAAGAAAAAGAATGCAAAAATAGTAAAAGACGTCAAAAAAGGAAAAGTACAGAAGAGTAAAGCAAAAATGGATAAGAGGTTAGGGGAGAGGTAGGAAAGCGGTTCTATGGGGGAGAGTTGGAAGGAGAGGAAGTACAGAAAGGAAGTGCAAGTACGGAATTATAGTAGTGTGGATTATTGGGAGATGGGGAAAGCGTGGAAGTAGTGAGGTAAAAGGGTAGGCAAGAGAAATGTGGGGTGATGAGTCAAGAATATGTAATGATATGGATGTGAGATGATGTAGTGCGGAAAGAAGTTATAAAAAACAAGAGAGAAGAATGACGATACAATACAACACTGGACCATGAAAAATATTTTTTAGTTCTGTGATGGAAGAAAAATTGTGAGATTATGCAGAAGGGCAAGGATAATACGATAGAGGTGAACATGAAGCGAATTGAAGGAAGAGAGAAGAGAAGCGAGAAAAACAAAGTGAAAAATCAAAAAAAAAAAAAAAAAAAAAAAAAAAAAAAATTCCAGAAAATTCAACAAACGAGTTTGGAGAGAAAGAGGTAAGAGAAAAGTAAAAGAAAAATTGGAGAAAATTTAGAGTAACGTTAATATAAAGAAACACTGATAAAAAATATTAGGATGCAAAACTGGTGAGAAGTCCTGAATTATATATATATATATATATATATATATATATATATATATACATACATACATATATATACAATATTTATCTGTGTGTATGTGGGTGTCGTTTGTACCGTTCAAGTGTATGCGCAATGTGTGTAGTTTGAGTATATCGAAGTACTTAGTCATCTCTTATAAATGATCTGAATATTCGTAACTGAAAATTTGCGCTCTAAAGTGCTGGTCTTTTGCAGAATAAATATGTATATAAGCAATAATGTTTGTTTTTATGTCAAGTTCTAATAAAATCGATTTAATATTAAACTAAAGAAATACTTAAGACTTTTTGTGGAATACATATTTGGGCGTGGTTGTATGGTAAGAAACTTAATTCCCAACCACATGGTTCGGGGTTCAGTCTCACTGCGTGGCACCTTGGGTAAGTGTACTATAGCCTTGTGCTGACCGTAGCTTCATGAATGAATTTGGCCGACGGAAACTGAAAAAACATCATGTGTGGGTATATATAAATATGCGTGTGTATGTGCATGTATGTGTGTGTGTGTGAGTGTGTGTGTGTGTGTGTGTGTGTGTGTGTGTGTGTGTGTGTGTGTCTTTGTCCCACCCACTCACTACCGATCATAGCTGGTGCTGGTGTGTTTCTGTCCCCGTTATCTAGCTCTTCGGCAAAAAAGACCAGTAAAATAAGTACCTGATTAAAAATATAAAGGAAGTACACGCATCGATC
>NC_068982.1:56842883-56843989 GCF_001194135.2 Octopus bimaculoides | reverse complement strand
TTAATTTATATGAGGGCATTACTATACAATAATGCCTCAGGCTTAGAGGGACTCCATAAGTCAAAACTACCAAAATAAACACATTTTTTTACTTATGGAGTCCCTCTAAGCGTGAGGCATTATTGTATAGTAATGCCCTTATATAAATTAAATTATATATATTTATGGAAAAAAATGATGGGTTTTTTTTTTCCTTATGAGGTTTTTTCACGCTAACTACTTGATAAATTCTTATTAAGTTTTAATCCTAAAATTATATATATATATATATATGTGTGTGTGTGTGTAGTCGTTTATACATTTACTTGTTTCAGTCCTTTGACTGCGGCCATGCTGGAGCACCGCCTTTAGTCGAACAAATCGACCCTAGGAGTTATTCCTTGTAAGCCTAGCACTTATTCTATCGGTCTCCGTCGCCAGGCTGTGATAAGTAATAAGCAAACTTTAGGTTATTAAAATATGTTTGTAATGCGTGGCACTGATGCTGTTATGTTCCTTCCAATCAGGCGGTCGAATTGCGCAACTCAGTCACTGATGTTAAGTGTTTTTATAATTGAAGGTACGGCTTTGAATCTGCCCAGGATTATCTCTCTTCGGTATTTCCCATTGAGAAAGGCTACAGGGCAAGAAACAGCCGTCTGGGAATCCGATAGGGAGCAACACTGCTCGGGTATGGTGCTTTTACAACTTTTCCCGCAAGAGTGATCTTTTTTTCCAGTGTAACTGCTGTGAATTTACTTTTAAAAGGTAAAGTATCTCACAAACATATTTTAACTAACCTAAAGTGCGTTTAATGTATGCATATTCCTTTGGTCATCTCTCGTTTTGCTTCTATAGGAATAGCTGTGCATGAGTATACTTTCGACTTAAAATTTATCTACATCACCTAAAGCATGCATACTTTCCGTATATGTGTCTGTGTGTGTTTGTGCGCGCGCGCGCAATGAGTGTGTGTGTGTGTTCATACATGTATGTATGTGTGTTAATACAAACATATGAATGTATACATATGTATACATATACCACATATATAAATATATATACACATATATATATACAAGTGCACCTGCACCTATATATGTGTATATATGTATATATATATATAT
>NC_068982.1:56841606-56842536 GCF_001194135.2 Octopus bimaculoides | reverse complement strand
TATATATATATATATATATATATATATATATATATATATATATATATTAAATTCAAATATATATGTGTGTGTGTATTTGTGTGTGTATGTGTGTAAATTTATATATGCACGCATATATAAATGTATCTATACGTATATACATATACACATACATATGTGTGTGTGTGTGCATACCCATTAGACTAACACACACACACACACTCACACACATAAACACACACACATATATATACACATACATGCTTGTAGATAGTATTACTTCTATTTGTCCGTGTACATATTTATTTTTATGTATTTCCGTTTGTTGGAAACAGTTTGTAGATATTGTCATAAATACATTCACAAATACATGTGTACATTTAACACTCTATGTATATTTAACACCAGCCGATCTCCAACCTCTGTACAACAGTCATCAATGAATGAAATCTAAGTGTCTCTTCCATATGCATTAGCCTTTTAACTGTTTATTTCCACTGATACTGGATACAGGTGCAATATTGTGTAAATATAGTTTATTAAAGGTTCGAACAAAGTTTATTACTCTCTAGCAGCTCCAGAAAACCTACACTGCGGCGATAAACTGAGCATATAATACGCTGTATGCATAATTTCTATCTCATTAATGAAAATAATGGTGCAATAGAATACTAGTTAATCGGATATTCTCTTGCATGCAGATTTAATATGCGACTATATATATTTAGGATGCCCATCCTTCTGGCCTTCTGGCCATCATTTCATTCATCTATCCGTCCTTCCATATGTCTATTCATGTATTTAACTCTATGTTCATCCACATATCTATCTATCTATCTATCCATCTCTTTCAATGTTGTCGTATGACCTGTATCCAAATGAGCTATCTATCATGTCTCTGTTTCTCTATCAGTTCATATATTCAGCTCTCTCTACATTGTATATATATAT
>NC_068982.1:56841311-56841596 GCF_001194135.2 Octopus bimaculoides | reverse complement strand
TATATGTATATATATATATATATACATCCATCATATATATAAATATATATATACATATCTACATACACCATGTATATAAATATATATATATACTTACTTATAAGTGCATCTGCATATATATGTGTGTGTATGTATTTTAATGTGGTGCTCCAGCATGGCCACAGTAAGATAAATGAAACAAGTCAAAGAAGAAAAGAATATGTACACATGTATGTATGTATACATATGTGAATATATACGTATATATATATATATATATATATATATATATATATATATATATAT
>NC_068982.1:56835845-56840350 GCF_001194135.2 Octopus bimaculoides | reverse complement strand
ATATATATATATATATATATATATATATATATATATATATATATATATATATATACAATGTGCGTGCATATGTGTTTGTATGAATGTGTAAGTGTTTGTATGAACGCATGTATATATAAATACATAAACACACATGCATATGCTCAGATATGTAGTTATGAAGTGCATTCGAAGCTTGTTATGTAGTATATTGTTTATTTAAAATCAATACTTTACCTTTTCACCACCGCGACCTTATTACGAGAATACACACACACACAGATAGATGGATAGATAGATAGATAGATTAGTTTGTAATACTAAGCCACTTGTGATATAACTCCCTCTCTCTCTCCTTCTCCTCCCCCTGTCTCACTCCTTCCCTCTCCTCTCTGTCTCTCTCATTTATAGTTATATATAAGTATGTAAGAAGCAGGATGTTTGTCTGTGAGTGAATGTGCGATTTTTCCTACACAGTGGAATCATCTTTCACAAAATGAGACCTCAGCATCTTATGGGAAGTAGAATTATTGTAGGCAATAGTATTAGTTTACTATTTCTGACCCATAACAAGAGTATTATCAATAACAGTGACATGTAACTCTATAAACATAGTTCGTGGGTCACAGCAATTTGCATTTCTTGGCCGTCGTTAATATAGCCCTGTGCTTAGAGCGGCGAGCTGGCAGAAACGTTAGCGCGCCGGGCGAAATGTTTAGCGGTATTTCGTCTGCCGTTACGTTCTGAGTTCAAATTCCGCCGAGGTCGACTTTGCCTTTCTTCCTTTCGCGGTCGATAAATTAAGTACCAGTTACGCACTGGGGTCGATGTAATCAACTTAATCCGTTCGTCTGTTCTTGTTTGTTCCCTCTATGTTTAGCCCCTTGTGGGCAATAACGAAATAGGTATTTCGTCTACCGTTACGTTCTGAGTTCAAATTCTGCCGCGGTCGACTTTGCCTTACATCCTTTCGAGGTCGATAAGTAAAGTACCAGTTACGCACTGGGGTCGATGTAATCGACTTAATCCCTTTGTCTGTCCTTGTTTGTCCCCTCTATGTTTAGGCCCTTGAGGCCAATAAAGAAATAAGAAACGTTAGCACGTCGGGCGAAATGCTTAGCGGTATTTTGTCTGTCTTTACATTCTGAGTTCAAATTCTGCCGAGGTCGACTTTGCCTTTCATCCTTTTGGGGTCGATAAATTAACTACCAGTTGCGTACTTGGGTCGATCTAATCCACTGGCTCCCTCCCCCAAAATTTCGGGCCTTGTGCCTAGAGTAGAAAAGAATATAGTCCTGTGCTTAGAGCGACGTGCTGGCAGAAACATTAGCATGCCGGGCAAAATGCTTAGCGACATTTCGTCTGCCATGCGTTCCGGGTTCAAATTCCGCCGAGGTCGACTTTGCCTTTCATCCTTTCGAGGTCGATAAATTAAGTACCAGTGAAACACTGGGTCGATGTGATCGCCTAGTCCCCCACTCCCAAAAAATTCATGCCTTTTGCCTATAGTAAAAACTATTATTTGAAGCCGATGAGCTAGCAGAATTGTTAGCATGCTGGACGAAATGTTTAGCGGTATTTCGCCCGTCATTCTGAGTTCAAACTGCGCCGAGGTCGACTTTACCGTCCATCTTTTCGGGGTCGATAAATTAATTACCAGTCCATGTAATCGACTATCTCTCTCCCACAAATTTTAGGCTTTGTGTCTATAATAGAAAAGTATCTTTAGCACTCCAGGCAAAATGCTAGCAGTATTTCACCCCTCGCTACTTTCCGCGTTCAAATTCAACCGAGGTCTACTTTGCCTTTCATTCTTTTGGGTTGGATAAAATAAGTATCAGTCAAGTGCTGGAGTCGACATAATCAACTAACCCCTCCTCTAAATGTGTTGGCCTTGCGCTAAAATTTGAAACCAGTATAGTGTTGTGCATTTTATACTCTTCAACATATGATATCCTACATTCTTCTCTTAATAGTAAAATCACAAGGTTGTTCAACTCTTAGTCTTCCTCCTGGAGTAACTTAATGCTAGTGAAAGGCATCAAAGAAACTATTAAATTTGCAGTATTAATTTTAACAGTAAATTTTCCATTGAATACTAATTCACTACCTCCAAGGCGGCGAGATAGTAGAATCGTTAGAGTGCCGGAAAGAATGTTTAGCGGTATTTCGTCTGTCTCTACGTTCTGAGTTCAAATATCGTCGAGATCGACTTTGCATTTCATCCTTTCCGTGTCAATAAAATAATATCAGTCGGGTACTTGGGTCGAAGCAATCGACTTCCCCTTCCCTCCAAATATCAGACGTGGTGCTTATAGCAGAAAGGATTAATTAAATGACCCTACCTCTCAAAAGGTAAACAAACTGTTACTCTAGTGCGGAAAGAAAAAGTGCAGAAAGCAGTAATGTGCCGATTTACTGGGTGAATGTTAAAACAATATGTGTGTCAGTGTGTGTGTGCGCGCGCGCGTGTGTGTGTGTGTGGTAAAGAATTTCGATTCCGAACTACGTGGTTCTGGGTTCACTCTCTCTGTATGGCACCTTGCGTAAGTATCTTCTGCTATAACTACGAGCCGACCAAAGCTTTGTAAGTGGATTTGGTAGACGGAAACTTAAAGAAGCCCGTCGTACACACACACACATATACATATGTGTGTGTGTGTGTGTGTGTGTGTAAGGTTCTGTCTGGGTATAAAGATATGATATTCTGATGAAGCACTCAACCCGAGTACTGGGCTATAAACTTTTTTCGGGTGTAGAAAATCTTGGTTTCACGACGGTAAAACCGTTGAGTGGGTTAGCGAAGACTAGAATATTGGCCAAATAATAAGACAAAGACATACTTTTAACACTTCTTTGATGATCAGTTATAATTGTTTGCAAACCAGTTTGCTCAAAAATTCGAAGTGAAAATTTACGTAATATTTGCGGCTTTAGCCATTATAGTGGCATTTCATCAGACTTGCATCAAAGGTGTGCTCTTACATTGAGCGTCTACCAGACACTGTCTTTTATTTATTTATTTATTTTTGGCTTATAACGGGAAGAAATAAGATGTAAATAAAAATATGATAAGGAGATGAATAATTAATATAAAGAACATGCGAGAAGAGAAGGATGAAGAAAACGAACAACAACAACAAATGAAAAGGAGAACAGGGATATCATGACACAAAAATGAAGATTGAGGATAGTGAGAAGATGAAAGGAATCCTCAATCTTCATCTTTGCCCTCATCATGTCCTTGTCCTCCTATTCCTTTGTTTTCTTCTTCATTGTTTTCTTCTCGTATGTTCATTATACTAATTATTCATCCCCTTAATAGAAAGAATTTTTTTTTTTTTTTATGCCGCCAAGGACGACATTGCCTTTCATCTTTTCGAGGTTGATGAAAATAAGTACCAGTCGAGGACCGGAGTCGATGTAATTGATTATCCCCCGCTCCCCGCAAATTTTAGGCCTATAGTAGAAACAATTATAATTATTCATATACATTCATAAATAAGTTTAACAGAGATGTAGAAGATTCACATTGCGCCCATCACCATCACCACCAAAACGCAAATTTTTCGCCATTTCTTACTTCTTTATCGTTCACAGATAAAACCCTACCTTATATATATATGTATGTATGTATTCATATATATACGTATGTATAAGTCATACATAAGAAGAGAAAGAGAGGTGCGGAGAACAGAAATAAGACAAAATTAAATAAGAAATTTAGAATCGTATTTTGTGAAGTTACACACCAAGTAGTAAAAGTGTTGCTTTCTCACACAGAGGCTTTGATGGATTAGCATAGAGTGAAAGATTAATTAATTTTTCCAGCTTGTGCCACATTAGGGTACACTTAAAGTAAACAGAGTAGAGCGGAATTTAAAATAAAAAGTGAAAAACAAACAAGCCTTGAAACGGAGAGGAAAAGGAAGCGTTAACTTTTAAGTGTCACGTATACGTAAGAAGTTGAACGAACGAGGTTTGAATGAATCTGTTATACCCGAACGCAAATACAAACACGCACACAAACACGAACGCAAGCATGTACACAAGCATACGTCACTCTCTTTCTCTGTGCCTTTTTATCCGTTTCTCTCTCTTTGAATATATCTATATGTAAACGTGTGTGTTTGTGTGTGTGTGTGTGTGTGTGTGTGTGTGTGTGTAGTGTACACGTTAAGCTAGATGTGTATATATCCTATATATCCTACTTAACGTGGATGGCCTTTTGGAATACCACATACTGCATTATTAACCTTGGGAAATCGTCTCATATAGACGATTGGTGCATGAAAGTATACACATAAATCGTCTGTTACGGATTCCGGAACTCACTGAGGTTATATTAGAAAGATCTCTCAAGGCTAATAACATAGTATTCGGTGTTCAAACATGACATCCACATTAAGTCTGATATAAAGACTGCATTTTGGTACTATTACTTCTGTCGCTAATAATTAGGATTATATCAGCATGGCTGCAATCTAATGAATGAAACAAGTAATATATATATATATATATATATA
>NC_068982.1:56830435-56834516 GCF_001194135.2 Octopus bimaculoides | reverse complement strand
ATATATATATATATATATACTGTTTGTTTTCTCTGTCAAGTTATGAAAATAATTTAACATTAAACCGAAGTGCATATTAACCAGAGTGCATATTAACTTTTACGAAGTAAATGTTGGTTATAACTTCGAAGTTTAAGATCGATTACCGTCAATAGACTTTGCTTTTATTTCACGTATTTCTGACATTATATAGTCGCTAGCTAGTTAGTGGGAGAGGGGGAGGTTTAGTGAATGATCATTTGGTGTAGTATACACAAACTAGAGATGCAGTTGTATAGGAAATGGAAATAGAGGAGGATAAATGGAAAATATGTTTGTAGGGTGTGGGTTGATAGAAAGTTATGGTGATGCGATTTATTTCGGTTTGATGAGGAATTTTATTCATCATTTGAGCTCCGTCAGCTTTAAGAAAAAAAATTAAATCCAGGTAACAGCATTCTTTGTATAGAAATTTGCCTATGCTATGTTTCAGGGCTCACAAAAGTATGTGTGTAGACAAGGTCAGCATAAGTCAGACTGAGTTTGAATTGATGTTGGTGGTGTTAGATTTCTATTACGAAATATTAAACTGGGTGTATTGGGAATGTTAGAATCAAAGGGACAGTTCCTATAAATATTTATTAGGTCTTTATGGTCTGTTTCGAGTGTGGTTTATTGTGTCTATATTATTGTTTTGATAACGTAAATACATTACGTTACATATACATCCAGATGAAGGCATAAAAATGTTGTTTTTTCCACAGATAATTCTCTCTATTAGGAGATAATCATATATAAACAATATATATATATATACACACACACGCACGCACGCACGCACACACACACACACACACACGCACACACACACATATATATATATATCCCCACATAGATTTACTCTAGCTATTCGCTTTTATCATCAAATACATTGGAGCAGACGTGGCTGTGTGGTAAGAAGCTTGCTTCCCAACCACATAGTTTCACATGGTGCCTTCTGCGTGGCACCTTGGGCAAGTGTCTTCCACTATAGCTTCAGGCCGACCAGAACCTTGTGAGAGGATTTGATAGAAAGAAACTGGAAGAAGACCGTTGTTTATGTGTGTGTGTGTCTGTGCGTGTCTCCCACCACCGCTTGAGATCCGTTGCTGGTGTATTTACGCCCCTGTAACCTAGTGGTTCGGCAAAAGACACCAGTAGAGTAAATAAATGGCTTAAAAATATAAGTATTGGAGTTGATTCATTCGATTAAAAATTCTTCAGGGTGGTGCCCCAGCTGGGCCCCTGTCTAATGACTGAAACAAGTAAAAGACAAAATATTATATATATATCAGTGGCAACTCGGGCTAGATATGAAAAAATAAGCCATTTGGGACTAGAAATATAACGGGAGAACACGAAATTCGTCGATCAGGCATGTGTCTTATGTAAAATCTGTGATGAGTCCGAGAGACGCTGATGACCTGGAGTCGTCTCTGATATATATATATATATATATATATATATATATATATATATATATGACTGCATTGTCCAGTATGTCCTACTTTTAAGACAGTTGTGTCTTGAATAAGATTTAGCTAGCAATTCTAGTCTAGGCTCACTTGTTGGCTCGTAGTTTTATCATGCTTCATAGTAACCCGATCCGTTAACTATTACTGCGATGTTTCTGAGATTTATACACTCAGCTAATTATTATAATATTCTAAAATTGAAACTATTACTGTTTAAAATATCTTATTTATAATGCACACTACGACTTTCATTATCAGTTTACAACATGCGACACTCATTGCTCATAAATCGCCAGATTCTCGCAATGATTTTAAATCTGTTATGCAGTGTGAATATTATCCATTAAGTGCCGTTACTTGTGTATTATCTCAGTCAAACTTTACGTAGTAAAACAGACAGTTGTTGCCGCTTAGGACCTGTCGTAAACATTCCAATCATGACCATCCCGTATTTTATTCAAATATTGAATCTAAGACAGCATTGTCAAATATATCATTTTCTGTAAGACGGTTGTTTTGTAATTTAAGAAAAATTTAGTTACTATTTCTAACCAAATGCTACGACAACATGCAGGTTACTTCCCTCATTAGACAGTTTTAAATACAGCCATGATGTTGTTTAACTCCAAGTCAGCCCTGATTAAATAGGCCTTTGACTAGCCCCCTTCCAGCCGTGACCATTCCATTGTTGTTTGCTTGTGTGCAGTAAATCTATCGTATTTTTTTTAAAGCTGTAGGATATGATTTGAGGGAGATATGGCGATTATTTCGGGTAGGTCGATATACCACGCCACCACATAAATACCAAAGCCCTAGTTGGTTGGTTTAATGAAAGTTGTTGTTGCTGTTGATGTTCTTGTCACTGTCTAATTCCTGATAAACTCTAATTGAACAGACCAATATTCAAAGATAATGCAGCTATGGTCATCCAATATTACCTTTTACAATATTCAGAGAACCCAGGAATATTATCTAGCACAGTCAATCCCACCGGTGGGACATACGCCACACCGGTGGGGCATGAGAAAATTTTGATGGGGCATGGGATCCATTATTCAACACAAAAGAATCAGTGAATGGTCCTTTCAGAGAATAGAGTAAAACAGAACAGGAAAGACGTGGAATGGAGAATTGCTGAAGAGGTCACGGGAAACGTGACGAAAGATTTCCAGACAAAGGACATAAAATGAGAACAATAATCAATGAATACTTTGTTCAAAATAAAAGGTACCAAATGCGGCTATGAGATAAAGTTGAAAGGAAATACCCTAACACTGCCATTTCAGAAAAGGAAATTTTGATTCATTTCTCTGCGTCTTATTTGGTTGAATAGGAGGCGCAATGGCCCAGTGGTTAGGGTAGCGGACTCGCGGTCATAGGATCGCGGTTTTGATTCCCAGACCAGGCGTTGTGAGTGTTTATTGAGCGAAAACACCTGAAGCTCCACGAGGCTCCGGCAGGGGATGATGGTGAACCCTGCTGTACTCTTTCACCACAACTTTCTCTCACTCTTTCTTCCTGTTTCTCTTATACCTGTATTTCAAAGGGCCAGCCTTGTCACATTGTGTCACGCTGAATATCCACGATAACTACGTTAAGGGTACATGTGACTGTGGAGTGCTCAGCCACTTGCACGTTAATTTCACGAGCAGGCTGTTCCGTTGATCGGATCAACTGGAACCCTCGACGTCGTAGCGACAAAGTGCCAACAACAACATTTGGTTGAATGTGGCTTTAATACTGTTAATGATTTGCTTCGAACCAAGCAAAACAGACTTGGAATTACAAAACGTGGTGATTTACGGCTGAAGCTAACAAAATTGTCTCTTCGAATCAAGAAAATCTGTCGTAGTTGCCAGGCACAAGGTTCACATTAAAGTGATCTACTTTTTATTACTTGGTCAATAATGTACGTTTTTGTACTCAGTACTTAACCCATTACTTACCAGTGAACTCATATGAGATCACTTAAAAATTACAAATTTCGTAATTATCTGTCAATATTTACACATATCTAACCTTTTTGCTATATCTACTAGGTATATTTCTCTGATATTCAAATGAGGTTTGCTAATTTTTCATCCAATATCTCGCTTATTTCTATTTAAAATGTTATTTTGAAATGTTATTTTGATCCTTCCAGCGTGTTTCTAAGGCTGTTTTATGCTAGAAATCAAAGTTTCATTTAAAAAATCCCAGTTAATAGAATTATGGGAGGTAATGGGTCAAATTAAAAAAAAAAGTTACAGGTGGATTCTTTTGTATTAAATAATAGTAATAAAATATCAAAAATAAAGTTGTTGTTTTTTTCAACCACCGGTGTGGCATACATTTTTCTTGAAAGTTATAGTCGGGCCTGGAAGGATGGAAATAGGTTAATAAACATTAATCTAGCATATTCCCTTCTGAGAGAGAGAGCAAATGTGATTTGGCATAACTTTCTAGCAGGTCGAGCAACAACGTGACGCAGAGAGGCTTATCGGCTCGTTGACAGATTCGAAGCAACTTTTGGTCATAGATGTCTGACGACTGAATTGCAGTGGCTTCCACCATTTATCATGTTCTCAGTACCAGATGTTAAAAAGGTG
>NC_068982.1:56821537-56825127 GCF_001194135.2 Octopus bimaculoides | reverse complement strand
AAAAAAAAAAAAAAAAAAAACCGAACTGGCTAAAGACATGGAAAATTCTTACCATTATGCAAATTCTTGACTAAAACTCTAATCTGATATTCCACTAGCGTAATAATTTGATAATCCTTTATAATTTTGATGAAACAATTTTATTTAATAAATATTTTTCTCCGATATTTTCTAGAGATAACTGAATTATTAAAATTTTAAATATTCAAAACTGTGCTATAGAAAGTGAATTGCCTTTTTGAACCTTATTTTATATGATTATATAAAATCGCTAACCTCTAAATCATCTTTTCGTCCCAACGGCATCCCATAAAACTTCGTTAAAAGATTCGCATCTGAATTCGTCGAAAGCATTTATCCATGTAGTCTTTGCTCTTTACAACTCACACTTACTCTTCTAATTGGAAAATTGCCAAAATATTTCCTATATACAAAAAAAAAAAATTGTTGCTTCAGATATAACAAAACACTATAGACCAATTATTTAATTAAATACATGTAGTAAATCTCTATAATCTATTATTAGGGAAAACGTTTTAAATCATTTAACACAAAACAAATTTTTATCAATTAATCAACATAACTTCCTACTAATTCGTTCCCCCATCACTCGACTGCTTTCATGTCTTGGTATTTGGACAAAAGAAATCGATAATAACCATAATAATAATACTTTATATAGATATGGCAAAGGCTTTTGATTTTAAAAAAAATTTCTCTTTAAAAAGTGCAATCTTTCATTACACAAATACGCAAATAATCGATTGAGCAGATGACCATTGATCTCTTAGGACTCAATTTGTTCATATTGAACATTTTTGGCTAAATCTTTTGGTTGAGAATGGTGTCACACATACACATACTTTGAGCTCCATTCTATTGTCATTTCTATAATGCTTTGATTCCCATATTGAAACCATCCTCATTAGAATTAAATGCTGAAGATGAAAGATTATATATTTTTAATATCCAAATTACTATAAATAATTAAATATGGTTTAGAAACTTTAAATCAATAAGCAAATTCTGTTCAACACAAATTATTTATATACAAATACATTTACATCTAATTTGTGGTAATATTCACAAACATTATGAACTACATCCTAATCCCATTCCCTGCCATGTAAAATGCACATTTCTGCTTCTAATGAGTTGAAATTATATATATATATATATATATATATATATATATATATATATATATATATATATATATACACTGTCGGGTAATATCTAATTCAGTAAGGGGTTTAATGATAATTTATTTGTAAATAGAGACATTCTTTATGCTCCATATGTGTAAGACCTTTGTTAGATAAGAATTAGAATATTCTGCAGTGCTTTGAAATCCCTCTTAAGAATGGCATGCGATCTCATTCCTGACGATTGAAATTAACCACCACGCTTTTCTGGTTGGATATGTACGCTGTTTCCTGCATAAGATAAGCCTGGGTTGCAGACAGCTGAAGAAAACCATCAGAGAAATAGGTATGGCAGCTGAAACCAACTCGAAGACCTGTGGTTAAGAGACCGCAGATGGAAGCTTTTTGCACGTGAAGACTAACTCAGTCCTCGCTGCCCCACTCAGGTGAAACCTACAGGCTAAGATTTCAAATGCTTGTGACCTTGAAATGTATGCTGATGATACAGAAATTATCCAACATGGTGATAGATTGAGAAGAACTTACATTTCCGAGTAGCTCATGCAGGTTCTTGTGGCGCAAAACAAATCTAAAGTTTATTTCACCTGAAAATATAAACAAAACTAAACAGATTCAATAACATTTTAGAAATTGGATATAGTATCATGAACTTTTAATTTAGCTCAAATTGCAATTAGATATTCGGTGTTAGTGGATAAAATTATGACCAAGATAGTATCGCTTCCTTTCTCTAAGTTTTCTACCATCTCTAAAACAACTCAACGTTCCAAACAACTGTTCCACTTCTGTGTATTAAGATGCAGCCATGACCTTCGGCAGCACTTTTTCAATTAGATTCGATAACATCCCAAACTCACTTCCTTTCTCAGATTTTTTCAAAACTTATTCTATCTCTAGTTAAAAAAAAAAAAGTTTCTTTATAACTTTCCAAACTCGTCAAAGGAACGACCCTAGCCGGGCAATCGGCACAGCTATTTTTACTTATGAGAGTTAATTATAGTTTGAATGGATAAATTCAATTAATGCTTAACTATTTATAGAACGTTATGTATAGAATATCGACACGTTGTTATTTAATTTTCATTTAAGAAACTCGATAATTATAATCTTTTCTACTCTAGACACAAGGCCCGAAATTCTGGGGGAGGAGGATAATCGATTAGATCAACCCCACTATGCAACTGGTATTTAATTTATCGATCCCGAAAGGATGAAAGGCAAAGTCAACCTCGGTGGAATTTGAACTCAGAACGTAAAGACAGACGAAATACCGCTAAGCATTTCGCCTGGTGTGCTAACGATTCTGCCAGCTCACCGCCTTAACTCGATAATTATAATGGTGATTTAATTAATACGTGAAGACAAAAAGCGTGATAATTATTTAAAAGTATTTCCTTTTCTTTCGATCCAGTGCATCAATAGAAAAAATATTCTTAACTACAAAAATATGATTGAACTTTAAAAAAATAGATATAGAAAGTATTTGCTGCAATTTAAGAATATATTTTATGTCTTAAGAGTTTATTAGGAGTATGTTAAAAAAAAACTTATACTCTAAGTTATATAAAATTGTATTAATATATTTTATTAATAAATTCACTCACTCTATTTGTAGTGTATTTCAAAGTGAGGAATTGGACGATTAGTTTTGTCTTAAAATTCACTTTTGTGTTGCTGGCCTAGCTCTTCAGCTTTAGAAGTAATGTAGAATATTTCATCGTTTGAGAAACATGATTAAATGTAGATCTGGTGTAAACTATTTTCCCTAACAGCGCACAGTTGATGGCCAGGATTTAATAAGAAACGTGCCAACACAGCATGGTTTGGAATTACTATGTATATTGCTACGATATACAATATGTAAGATAGGAGGGAGATAAAGGAAAAGAGACAGATGGAGAGAAAGAGATGGAGAGAGAGAGAGAGAGAGAGAGAGAGAGATTGACTAGTGCCAGATGATTTTAACAAAACTGATAACTCATCCTCAACCATCTTGAATTAAAGAAAGACACAATGGAAAATGTCGCATATTTACGAACATTTACGATGTATAATGCAACCTAAGTAAATTTTAAGGCAAAACTAGTCGTTCAATTCCTCACTTTGAAATACACTTCAGCTATGGTAATTGAATTTATTTAATAAAATCTTTTAATACAATCTAATGTAGCTCCCTCTGAGTACGGGTTTTTAACACACTCCTAATGAACTCTTAAGACAAAATAGATTTTTAGATTATAGCAAATCCTTCCGTATTTGCATTTTAATTTCAAATACATACACACTCAGATAATCCCACGCATTCATATGTTTGTACCTCTGTTACACACATCCATCGCGCACAGGCACGCACACACACACATACTCACACACACACACACACACACACACATACACACACACACACACACACACACACACACA
>NC_068982.1:56818033-56821527 GCF_001194135.2 Octopus bimaculoides | reverse complement strand
CACACACACACATACACACACACAAATATCCCTTCAGACAACCACCCGAGACTGTTTTCTACTAGTATGTTTAATAACCATATGTTGAGTCTCGCTATAAAAATATGACCTTTGAATAAACCTCTCTTGGCTGCCGGAAAACCTGTGGAGAATGTCTGGACACGGCTTGAACATGATGTGGCAAAGATCCCGAAAACACGTAATCCATTATAATGAAGCATGATAGAGAGTTACTGTTACTGCGAAAACCCTATTTTCTAACTCTAGTAATCGCAACGATATGCAATACAAGTTCTTCCTGAGTTTCGAACTTGGTTCGGAACGCAGAGAATCAGGCTTTAGATTCGTTAGAAAGTAGAACGTGCTGCTAAATATCATAGAAATATCTTGGTGCGTAAGCGACAGGGTAATAGCAATGAGATAGAATTGACAAGAAATTTCAGTTCTACAATAATTACTATGAATGTTCCGAATATGAGAACCCCCATTAAAAGAAAGGAAATATTCCATGCCAAACAACCACATAGATTATCGACAGTCCTCTCATACATAAACTACTATCAATGAAGAACCGCAATGCCAGGATAAGGAAAACCTTTATAGACTTGTCCGTAGCTTATAAGAAAACAGCGTTGATGGCTACAGCTCCAACGGGGTGCCTCTACTGCATGTATGTAATGAGTGCAAAAAGTGACAAATATAATGTTCAAACAGAAAATTGGAACACTATAAATTGGATATACTCTTATTCCAAAAACGGACGTATTAATTTTTGTAATTAAATAACAGGACAAAATGTGTATCCATATCACCAAAGTAGTTTGTGCTGCAAAAAGGAAGCACTGTTTATTTCTTGTTAAGGTCTAAGATCTCATTATTAAATGTCGATATTCGCTAAAAATACATCTGACAGAAGCTTGCCAAACAAGACATAAAAAACTTCTTTCAACTAGTCGTAAGATAAAATAAGAACAAAGGAGGAATACTCCCACAAGACCAATGGGATGTACAGGAAGGTCTTATGACTGATAAAGATTAGTTATACCTTCAAGTTAAGACGAGGCTTCAACCGCTATTGAAGAACCTGACTAGAAATACCATGATTGGTTTAACTCTAATAATACTAAATTTTAAAAATTGCTGGTACAAAAAATGAAATCGAGGCTACCAAAATCTGACTGAGCCGCAAAGCATTAAGTGGAGCATGACTGCTAACACATACATTCAAACTCCCGTCAAAAACAAGAATACAGACGTCAAAATGGAAGCAACAAAAAGCATGCTGTCCGCTGTCAATGAGCTGCAGATAAGAATAACATGAGGGGATATTATAAAGGATTCAAAGAAATTTGGATACAGTAGAGTAGTCGTTCTCAATGTACACCACCCGTTCTCATATGGGGATCCATGTGGCCCTTGAGGGTCAATATAAGATTTTATTGTTCAAATTAATCTGCAATAATTTACCTATATTCTGCAAAAAAAATATTTTAATTTTTCTTTTAATTCTTAATAATATTTAATTATAAAAATATAATTCTTTCGGGGTAAAGATTGTTTGCCAACATAACATGGCAGTCCTGGTTTAGGACGAATGTTGCTGTAATTTAGCCCCAGCAGACATCGTCTCCAGCTGGCTATACAACACGATCTGTATCCGTATATTTTCGAACAAAGAAAACAATCTAGATTCCCTTGTTCGAAAATATAAGGACACAGATCGTGTCGTATAGCCAGCTGAAGACGATGTCTGCTGGGGCTAAATTACAGCAACATTTGTCCTAAACCAGGACTGCCATGTTATGTTGGCAAACAATTTTTACTCCAAAGTATTGTTGCTGAATGTCTCTCGTTGTGAGCTTTAAAAATAGTAATTTTCTAATATAATTCTTTTATTAGTTTCAGTCATTTGACTGCAGCCATGCTGGAGTACTGCTTTTAGTCGAACAAGTCGACCCCAGGACTTATTCTTTGTAAGTCTTGTACTTATTCTATCGGTCTCTTTTACCGGACCGCTAAGTTACGAGGATGTAAACACACCAACATTGGTTGTCAAGCGATGGTGGGGGACAAACACAGACACACAAACATATACATTATATACATATATACGATGGGTTTTTTTCTGTTTCCGTCTACCAAATCTACTCACAAGGCTTTGGTCGGTCCGAGGCTATAGTAGTGGGATAACAGGATTTTTTTTAAACATTCAATGGCTAAGAGAGTCCAGTAAAGTAAAAGAGGGATCAAAGGGATCCATAGGTAAAAAAATGGTTGAGAAACACTACTTCAGAAGAAAGAATTTATCCCTCCCAAAATCTGTTAAAACAAAAGTATTGAAGAAATAAACTGGAGAAATTTAGCAATTTCTCGATTGGCCTGGTGATCAAAATCCTGTGGGAAATTTCCTAACATTTAACAGTCAAAGACTTATGATCCTCCAGTGAGACATAAATAAACGGGCGAGAAGATTGTGAAGTATGGAAATTCTCACCATCATTGCGTTGTAATGCACATACACAATTACAAAAAAAAAACATATGCCACATATATACAGACACACACACATCTATATATATAGAGACACACACACACACACATATATACTACATATATGGAGACAGAGAGACACACACAGACACGCGCGCGCGCACGCACACACACACACACACACACACACACAATGTTTTATAGTAAGGCAAAATCTGCGAACTTGAATTTTGTCTACAGGTCGGATCACGTTAAACTTTGTTATTATTTGGTGACATTTCACTAGTAAATACTCCATGTCATTTCCACTTACGTATGTGTTTGTCTGTTTGTTTGTTTGTGTGTGTGTGTGTGTGTGTGCGCGCGTGTGTGTGTGTGTGTGTGTATGTGTGTGTGTGTGTGCGTGTGTGTAAGATTGTATATTTGTGCAGGTTTCACAAATATTTACCCGATAATATCTCCTTTAATTTAACGTTGACTCATTCTTATTCTTCAGTTGTTCGTACACTTAATAATATATAGGAAGTGGGTATTTTTTGTAAACATTTTCCTATGTTGCAGCAAGTTGAAAGATTAACTTATGCTTTCAAAGTAACAAATGTTTAAGCAAAGTGACGGTTCATATTTTCGAGGGTGAGCGAGGAAATGTAAAACTGTAATTATGTCAGCTATTATAACAAGAATACGAACATATGGAAAAGATATGGTGACAGATTGATTTCAATATAAATGATTAATGGTTCGGTGTTAAATTGTGATCAAACAGTAAGACATAGAGAACAATGCGTTATTATTTAATCATCCATCGATGCATTTATACAGTTAGCTGTTATGATTTATGTGGCTTTGTTAGAATTTAATCTTTTAATTAATACTGTTTGTGTACATATATACAAAACATTTGCGTATGTTCAGATAGGAGTTAAACTTATTATGATTGATTTGGATTAAGTGATATATGTATATATATATGTATATATATATATATATATATATATATATAT
>NC_068982.1:56816630-56817110 GCF_001194135.2 Octopus bimaculoides | reverse complement strand
ATATATATATATATATATATATATATATATATATATACAGGGTGCGGTGAATAAATTGCCATCTAAATTACGCAAAAATGAAGATAACACTAACTTTATTCGATAAAATCGCCATTGCTTTCAATCACGGCTTCAAGACAACTCTCGAATCTCCTGCAACTCTTCTGGACGGTCTCCTTGTTTAAGTTGGTGAATGCTGCCATAATCCTTGCCTTCAGTTCATTTTTGGTGTAACAAGGAATGTCGTTGGTCTCTCGCTCAACTGCACCCCACACATAATAATCAAGGGTATTGCAGTCTGACCCTACTATACTGTGTAGTCGACAAAATCAAAAACAATGCACGAAATGAAAATTATAAAATGGCGCCAATTTACCCGGTGTGTTTGTGTTGTATCTGTACGCAACACTACTTCACAACCGGTTTTGGTTTGTTTACATCCTCGCCAAAAGAAATCTATAAAATACCAGACTTAAAACT
>NC_068982.1:56811727-56815436 GCF_001194135.2 Octopus bimaculoides | reverse complement strand
ATATATATATATATATATATATATATATATATATATATATATATATACACACAAACAAACACACATATATATATGAGATGGTGTATACTTATCTATATATACATATATATTGAGCACGCGTGTGTATATATACACATCTATATATATATCCATGTTCGTGTGTCTGCGTACGTCTCTGCATGTATGTGATTGTTGCTCTATTAGTAATTGTGCGAATAAAATACCAAATTCGAAAACTATATATAATTGCTACATTTCTTTATTCTCTATTTACGTTCTTTACTAAGACTATATTTTTTTCTATTGTCTATGCTTTTTTTTCTTCTCGTTCTTCAGCTGCTTCTTATACCTTTATTTTATCTTCGCTCTTTGGCGTCATAGTATACAAAGGAAAATGTTGCTTTCTCCCGTATTCCATAAGGTTATGATGCCATCTTTCAAAGTGGTTCTAGTTCTTTGCCTTGTCAATTCTTCTGTCTGATTGCCATTTCTCGTTGCTATGACATAGCGAATTGATATTCGTCCACCATAAATTGTAACATTCAATAATGCTTCAAGATCTATTGGTTATTGAACATAGCTGTTGTAATAGCTCTTTTATTCCCCATATCTGTTTTGTATATATTTATTATTTTATTTAATCTATTTTTATTTTGTATTTTGGTTTTGTTTTCGTTCAAGCGTTATTTATTTATTTGCTTGTATATGTTGTTTTTGGTTGTTGTTTTTTTTTTTGCGTATTGCTTTTCGCTTTGCTTTGTCAAACGACACAGTTTTGTCATGAGAGGTGTTAATACTGTTAGTTTAACGTATGGTGTAGTATTGAAATTGTAGAGAATGGAGGAGGAGGAGGGGGGAGTATTATGTGATCTTTTGATCTGCCGTCAAAATAGGAAAGATAGATTAAACACACGAAGGAAGCTAAAAAGAAAATGTAGCCGCAAAATATTCGCGAGATTTTTTAATAAACAAGACAAAACTAAACGAAACGCGCTAGTTATATAAAATACTAGAAAGTGCAATGAATAAAAGGAAAACACGAACGAACGAATGAATGAAAATATCAAAGAATGAATGAACGAATTGATCAATCAATCAATGAATAAAAGTATGAAGAAGAAAAAAATATATAACAACAATAATCCAGCGAACTGAAAACAAAAACGGAAATCTTAAAAAAATAATATTTATGATGATGACGATGATGAATTCTAATTGCACGAGAGATGAAGACTAGGAAACTCATGGAATGTTTCTATCGGCAGATGGCGCCACAATATTGGCTACCTTTGTTTTGTGCAGCTAAGCAAGGTGCGTTGTATATTTTTACATTTTTTTTAATCTCTCAAAACAAGTTTCTTGTTGCTACTTTTGTTGTTGCTACTTTTGTTGTTGCTACTTTTGTTGTTGCTACACTTTTTTGTTTTTGTTTTATTTTGTGTTTTGTTTTGCATGTTTTTTGCTGATGTTGTTGTTGTTGCTTATATGCTTCTGTTGTGAATAAATGGACATATTTTAGAGATTCATAGCAAGGATGGTGAAAAAAAAAAAAAAAGGAAGGTAGTGGACAGGAAGCGAAGTATTGTGGTTAAATCAAGTCCCCGAGTGAAAAGTAAACAAGTACGCTGTAAATAACAAAGACACACATACACATACATACATACATACATACATACATACATACATACATACATACATACATACATACAAATCAGCGCATGTAACATTTTATGCACGCACACACACACACACAAACACACACATGCACATACACATACAGGTGCAGGTATGGCAGTGTGGTTAACAAGCTCACTTTGCAACCACATAGCTTTGGGGTTCAACCCACTGCACGGTATCTTGTGCAAGTGTCTTCTGCCAAAGCCCCGACTCGACCAACTATCATCTTGTAAGTGAACGTGGTAGAAAGAACTAGTAACAAAGTAAGTCGTATGTATGTATGTTATCAATCAGTTTCATTTCTGTATTTCTTGTCAATAGAGAAAGAGCCGGACTCTAACATAGATTGAAGACTCCTTCATTGGAACTTTTATCAACATCTTCTAGGTATTTGTGCATATGTGTGTGTGTGTGCAGTATTTGGAGTTAGTGTATGCGCAGATTTGTATGTTTGTTTTATGGATGCGTTTTTGTGCATATATTTTCATGTCTAGGCGTATGCATATGTATTTATGCGCTGATTTGTATGTATGTATGTATATCGATTTGTATGTATGTCAATATGTATGCAGATATGTATGTTTTCTTTTATGTATGTATTCTCATGCATGTAGTTGCATAACTAGGCATGCTCATATATAGTTAAATGATAAATTTCTGGAAAGTTTTACAGATTTTCACAGTTCCAGTGATGGCTTGGATCTGTAGTCTTCGAATCAGCTTTGTCCTTTCTGGTTTTGAGAAGCCTAATTTCTCAAGACTGGTATTTAGGCACTGTGTTACATATCCTAGTGCTTCAATAATAACAGGTATAAATCTGAACTTGTAATCTGAACAGAGTAACTGCAGATTTCTGAATAATGCAGCATATGTATGTATGTATGTATGTATGTGTATGTGTGTCTTTGTGTTTAAACCTACCATCACTTGATGACCGGTATTGGTTTGCTTATATCCCCGTAACCTAACGGTTAGGTAAAACAGACCGATAGAATAAGCACCAGACTTAAAAAATAAATATTGCAGTCGATTTGTTCGACGAAATCCTTCGAGGTAGTGCCCGAACATGGTCGCACTCCAATGACTGAAAGGAACAAAAAGATAACAGAAATTGTAACTATGTATTTATATATATGTGTGTATGTATGCATGTATGTATGTATGTGTGTGCATGTATGCATGCATATAGATACGTAAGCAGTGTTACCCAGTGTAGGTCGAGTGCCATATTTCTGTGAATCGCTTAAAAATAAGGATAGAATTTATGGCTTGACTCATATTACGTTATTTATTTAGGAAGCGAGATGGTAGAACCGTTTGCATGCCGGTCAAAACGCTTAGCGACATTTCGTCCATCTTTACATTCTGTGCTCAAATTCCACCGAGGTCGACTTTGCATTCCATACTATCGGTGATCGATACAAATAAGTACCAGCTTTGCACGGGAGTCGATGTAATCGACTTATCCCCCTCTCGAAATTGCTGGCCTTGTGCAAAAAATTGATACCAATATTATTCTTATTCTTCTTCTTCTTATTATTATTATCATTAATTCCGCTGAGGTTGACTTTTCCTTTCATCTTTTCGGGCTCGATAAATTAAGTACTAGTGAAACACTGGGTTCAATATAATCAACTAGTCATCTCCTACCAAATTTCAGGCCTGGTGCCTATAATAGAAAGGATTATTATTATTATTATCATTACTATTATTATTATTATTATTATTATTATTATTATTATTATTGTTGTTCAGTAGTTTT
This sequence comes from Octopus bimaculoides, assembly GCF_001194135.2. Taxonomy (NCBI): domain Eukaryota; kingdom Metazoa; phylum Mollusca; class Cephalopoda; order Octopoda; family Octopodidae; genus Octopus; species Octopus bimaculoides. The sequence goes on along the minus strand of NC_068982.1, from coordinate 56,811,997 downwards.
ATTTTTATAACGTGCTTTCACTTCACTACCGAGCGCAGCTCTGTGTGCCTTGGGTATGTGCTGTGGTTTGCTGAATATTTGTCTAAATATTTTTTTATTATACCTAAGGCACCTACTATGATAGGAATTGTTTCTGTTTTTAGATTCCACATTCGAGTTACCTCTATTTCCTGGTCTTTGTATTTTGAAAGTTTTTCCATTCCTTTTAGGGAAACGTTGTCATCTGCTGGTATTGATACATCAATTAGAAAGCATTTTTTTCCTTCATGA
>NC_068982.1:56809939-56811313 GCF_001194135.2 Octopus bimaculoides | reverse complement strand
ATCCTTCAGTCTTTGCTTTGAGTCCTGAGCCTCTCAACCATTGCTGGGATTTTTCTCTGTCTATTTCTTTTGCATTTAGTTCAGCCCTGTATTTACCATGTAGGGGCTTTTCTTGCCATCGTTTTATCATGGTCCGTTGCTGTTCTAGTTTTAGTTTGGATTTCATTTGTTTTATAGCTTTTGTTGGTTCTTCTTCTACTTCTTCTTCGTATTTGTTAGGTAGATTGATTTCTTGTTTGTATTTGTCAGCTTCTTTAAATACTGAAAATAGTTTTTGTTTCAACTCACACACGCGCGCGCGACATGCTTCTTTCAGTTTCCTTCTACCAAATCCACTCGAAAGACTTTGGTTGACCCGGGGTTATGGTAGACGACACTTGCCCAAGGTGCCACCTAGTGAGACTGAACCCAGAACCATGTGGCTGGGAAGCAAGCTTCTTACCACACAACCACGCTTGCGCTTATTTTAATTTGTCATGAACACTACCACTGTCACAACCTTCATCATCCTCAGCATCATCGTAACCATCTATACCATTCTCATAATCATCGTCATTATCATCATCACTATAGCTACCACTACTACAACACACCACCACCACCACCACCATCGCCACCCTCATTATCACTGCAATTATCATCATCACCAACATCAGCAGTATCACATCGACGACCGCCGCCACTACAAACACCATCATCAACTTCACCAGCAGTAGCGTCTTCAAACCAGAAAATAAAAATACTTATTTCCCCGAAATATAAGACAAAGACAAAAAAAAATGGAGCCAATACCAATAATAAAAAAAATATAAGTTCTTTGAAGAATGTCAAAATGTGTCTTTGAGTTGGCTAAGATGATTATGGAATTATGCATACAGAAATAATAGAATATTGCATAAAGCCTTGTTGTGGTGGGTAAATATGGCGCTAAGCTAACAATAAGGAGACCGAAATCTGAAAAGGCGTCCATATTACTGAGTGATAATAATGGTAATTGTCCATTATTTGGCAATGCCGACTGACATGATTTCGAAAGTGGAATGTCAGGTGACAATACACCATTTGATGACTTCGTTTGTCTCTTGCTCTCTCACGCTTTAGCTTCGCTTTCTCTGTTTCTATCCGTCATTATCCCATCTCTCTCACCTATTTCTCTCATACACACAATCTCTCTCCCCCTATCTCTCTCCTCCTCTCTCTCTCCTCTTCTCTCGCTCCCTATCTCTTTCCCTCTCTTTCTCACTCTCTTTCTGTATTTATATGTATATAGTATGTATGAATATATATACTTATATATATATATATATATATATATACATGTATGCATTATATGCACACGTATATATACACATAAACACATATTTATATACATAT
>NC_068982.1:56808396-56808658 GCF_001194135.2 Octopus bimaculoides | reverse complement strand
ATATATATATATATATATATATATATATATATATATATACACACATAAAGATATCTATGTATATAAAGATATATGAAGCACAAAGCAATTACAGATCACAAAAAGCAACGCATATTTGATATATATATATAAATATATATATGTCTGTGTGTGTATATATATATATATATATATGTACATATATACATATACGTGTTTGTGCGTATGTGTGTGTGTGTGTGTGTGTGTGTGTGTGTGTGCGCATGTGTGTGTGTATGTGTGT
>NC_068982.1:56807788-56808386 GCF_001194135.2 Octopus bimaculoides | reverse complement strand
AGAGAGAGAGAGAGAGAGAGAGAGAGAGAGAGAGAGAGAGAGAGAGAGAGAGGGAGAGAGAAAGAGAGTGAGTGAAAATGGATCACAATAAGTGTATATGCATACAGAAACGTAAATATATATGCAATGGATTCTCCGTCGGCTCAACGCAATCCTTTTTCTTTTCAGTCGATTATGCAATGAAAAGACGGATCATTCCACAGACATTCAACTTAACCTTCGTGTAAGAATCAGGGACAACACAATGGGTAAAGAAATGCTGGGCCTTCTAATTTCAGGTTCATGCTAACTGACATTTCCGGCTTTTGACTATGTTGAGGATCGACCTGAATGTATTATACACACGTATACACACACAAACACGTGTTGCGCATGTGTGTCTTTGTGTTTATCCCCATCACCGCCTGACAACCGAGAATGTTGTTTTTTTTTACGTTCCGTAACCTAGCAGTTCGGCAAAAAAGATCTATAGAATAAATACCAGGTTTTAAAAAATAAGTTCAGTGAACCAGCATAGCCATAGTCCATTGACTGAAATAATAATAAAAAAAGATATATATACACACATATATGTGTGTGTGTGTGTGTGTGTGTGTGT
>NC_068982.1:56805026-56807291 GCF_001194135.2 Octopus bimaculoides | reverse complement strand
TGGTAGAAACGTTAGCACGCCGGGCGAAATGCTTAGCGGTATTTCGTCTGCCGTTACGTTCTGAATTCAAATTCCGCCGAGGTCGACTTTGCCTTTCATCTTTTCGAGGTCGATAAATTAAGTACCAGTTACGCACTGGGGTCGATGTAATCGACTTAATCCCTTTGTCAGTCTTTGTTTGTCCCCTCTATGTTTAGCCCCTTGTGGCCAATAAAGAAATAAAGAAATTTTGAAAGAAGTTTCTTTAAAACTTATTTTTAAGCATCGAATGGCTATGAGAGTCCACCAGAATAAAATATTAATCAAAGACGTCCATAGATTAAAAAAATGGTTGAGAACCATTGATCATGTTAAAATTGTATTAAAACTATGTACTATATCTTTTAATTAAAAATATAGTTTACGTTGTTGTAACATTCTGATTTAGAACACATTATGCTAGGCAATTTAGGTAGAAATATTAATTGTATCGAAAGCTGAAGGCCTATTAGAGTTTCGCCCCAGAAGGAAGTAAATGGACTAACCAGCTTTTGATATACAGGTATACCACCAATTTCCGAACGCCTTCTTTGTGATATCTGGTAACGATTAACGCAGCTAGTTAGTATAATCATCAGGAATACCTGCATTCTTTCTGGGTTTCTCTGCTATGGGTTCAAATCCCACTGAGATGAATTTTGTCTTTCATTTTTTTTCACGTTGATAATTATCATGGTCATTATCACTCACGTTTTGTCATTTTGAGTCTCCCTCGCAGTATATCTGTAATATAAAAGTCTAACCCAGTTAGACAGTGGTGCGTTGATTCGGTCTGAAAGTTATACGTGTTTGTAGAAGGCAAAACTGCTTTCAGTCTAAGTTGCTAAGTTTACATCCAGAATGAGGCGATTGGGCAGCTTTTTGGACGCTAGTCACTTGGTGCGGCTGACTGGACATTGGACCTATTTTAGCGACAGTCCGTTTTGGCACTAGAGCAGATACACACACGCATACAAATTGAGAGAGAGATATCATGGTTTATTAATTGAACACGATTCACATCAACACTTTGCTTCTTCTTATACACATAAAGACAACTATGCACATACGTAAAAATGGAGAAAAATGGTGGAGAGAACGAGGGAAATTTTAAATCGGGAGAAAGATTAAAATGTCTGTCAAATATGTCAGCATCGAATCAGCGACGCCAAATAGGCGACACCAAAACGGCTATGCCAAAATGTCTCATAAACATTTACAAGTAAGAATTTAGTTAAATCAAACACCACCAGTAACAACGACGTCTATGTTTAGTGAAGCAACGTGAAGTTTGGGGGATGAAAACTTGGTGGAATTCTGGTTTAAGCACCCCATATAGTACCACATAGGTTTTTTTTCATTTTTTGGAATTTTCAGAAATTTTTTACGAATTTGTGTTCTACACGTGGAAATTGATAAGACTGTAGAAAATTTTTTTTCTAAATCTTAAAAGCCCCCATGAATCCTAAAAGTTCCACTCTTTTTCAATTTTCTTTTAATCAGAGTTTAAGATGCGGACAGTCCGAATTTTTTGTCTAAATCCCAGCAATAGACCACTCTTGGGTGCATCATCATTCCATTAAATGTATTTATAGAGAATAAAAATATTGAAAAACATCAATACATGTCAGAGAAACAAAGAAACTAAGAAGGTATCAGGTGGTTGTAAGATGTGCTAAAAATGAGTTAAATCACCCTTACATTACACAAAAAAATTCTTTGCATAGTCGTATGAATTCCTGTGTGTAGAATACCAATTCGCAAAAGGTTTCTGAAAATTCCAAAATATAAAAAAGTTATGAGGAATTAATTATGTAGGGTGATGAAACCAGAATTCGCCAAAAACTTTATAGCTCATTATATCAATTCAGGTATTTGGAACTTTTCTTTAATAGACCTTTGGATAGAATGAAAGATAAAGTCGACCATTGCAAGATTTGAACTCAAAATCTAAAGCATAATTAAATACCACAAGGTATTTTCCTGTGCTTTAACTATTGTGTTGTTGTTGGCACTCCGTCGCTTACGACGACGAAGGTTCCAGTTGATCCGATCAACGGAACATCCTGCTCGTGAAATTAACGTGCAAGTGGCTGAGCACTCTACAGTCACGTGTGCCCTTAACGTAGTTCTCGGGGATATTCAGCGTGACACAGTGTGACAAGGCTGACCCTTTGAATTACAGGCACAACAGAAACAGGAAGTAAGAGTGAGAGAAAGTTGTGGTGAAAGAGTACAGCAGGGTTC
>NC_068982.1:56798316-56803316 GCF_001194135.2 Octopus bimaculoides | reverse complement strand
CACTCCGAGTCCGTACATGTGTGATGTTATGATTTTGTTATGATTCGGAATAAATTAAATCACATTTGTTGTATTTGTAAGAAATAAATATACATTAGCATAAAAGTGCTCTCACATACATACATACATATGCACGAACACATACCCATACTCGTATATATATCGAATTATATATAGGCGTATTATATTTCTGTAAATATCTACACTGGCACATGTATTTGTGTTTATTATACACACACACACACACACACACACAAGTAGTCATAGATATCTACATACATTTACACACAGATTTGGAGATTCGTCTGGATATTCACGGATTTGGCAACACCTGAAAATCTTGGAAGAATTCTTGAACAGTAACATTTGGAATGGGTTCCAATACATGGTAGAGGTTGAAGACAGAAACATGGTCGAGGTTGTTGAAGATAGAAAGCCATTCACAGTTTAAGAATTCTTGTTCACAGTTTATGAGAAGAGGATACAGGGATTGTTTTGCTTGGGACTGGAAAATTTCCTGGGATTTCATTAAATGTTTTCATATATTGAACAGAAATTTGTAGTCTGATAAATTTCTTCTCTGTGGCCCTTGCTCTAGTAAAACAGTTATCAAAATTAAAGTTCTGTTTGCTATCAGCTCTAATACTAAAAGAACAATAGAAAAACAAGGACAAAGAGAGTGCTGTTGTCAGACTAAAACATCTATAAGCACAAAACAAATCGAGGAAAAATAGCCGCAAAAAATCTTGTGCAACTTCCAGTTAGGACTCGCAAGAATAACCTCTCACAAACAATATACTGAAACTCCTATACTCTTTTACTCTTTTACTTGTTTCAGTCATTTGACTGTGGCCATGCTGGAGCACCGCCTTTAGTCGAGCAAATAGACCCCAGGACTTATTCTTTGTAAGCCTAGTACTTATTCTATCGGTCTCTTTTGCCGAACCGCTAAGTTACGGGGACGTAAGCACACCAGCATCGGTTGTCAAGCAATGTTGGGGGGATAGACACAGAAACACAAACGCACACATATATATATTCATATACATATATACGACGGGCTTCTTTCAGTTTCCGTCTACTAAATCCACTCACAAGACTTTGGTCGGCCCGAGGCTATAGTAGAAGACACTTGCCCAAGGTGCCACGCAGTGGGACTGAAACCGGGAACATGTGGTTGGTAAACAAGCTACTTACCAATTTTGTCATGCTCAGACCACCCGGGCCTATCTCAGACTACTTAGTTACAAATAAAGATGAATCTACGAAGTAGATTCACGAAGTAGAACGTCGTGTACAAAAGGCTGAACGTCTGATGCTCAAGATCGGAAAGTTTGGTAAGCCGGAGTTGTTAAATCAAATTGCAGATATTATGGATGTAAAAGTGATGGATCTTTCAGACAAAAAAAACAGCAAAAACAACTACAAAATACCAACAAAAAATACAAACCACGATGACTATAAAGGCAACTACAACCAAACTAAAACCAAGAGCAATAGATGGATTCCCTATATAAGCAAACAGTAAGCAATGAATAACGACAACAGCAGCAAGTAAAACATAAACGATGACCCAACAACAAACGCAACAGCAACTACAAGACCAACAAAACAAACACTTCTGAAGTTTATTGCTGTTTACGGGAGCAAAGGATCGATGTATTTTATTAATTTGCAAGCATCCTAAAACACTGAAGAAACAAATGGAATGCGAAAGAGATATTCCTAAAAACTGATGACGATATCACTGAAAGTAAGAGGGGAAATTTTACACTGGACGTGGAGCCAATGACAAAACCCGAGGCGCTCAAAATGATGGAAGAGTCGATTGAGGAATCTTAAACAAAACGTATCATATAACCTAATACCGGAATGAGACGATCTGGCGCAGCTGTTTGGGCGCAGATGATTTGGCACTTCTGATTGGACATTCCGCCTGCTTTAGGGAAAATACATTTTGGCACTGGAGCAAACGTACTCACAAGCACGCGAGGGGCAATGTACACGTATAGACAGAAAGAGAGAGAAGGGAGTGAGAAATGTTCAATTTATTAACTGTACACAATTGACTTAAACATTTTTCCTATCCTTATATACATAAAAAAAAGAAGTGTCCTCATGAACTTAAACAGAGAGGGTGGGGTGGGGGAAATATTAAAACGAGAGACACATTAAGATATTTGATACCAAATTAGACAGCGTCGAATTACCGATATCCAAATAAGTGGTGCTAAAACGGTTGTGCCAAAAATGTCCCATACTCACAATTAATACAAACAGTAAAGCAAGTCATTTTATCGAATTTTTAGCTAAAACAAGCATCAAACGACATGATCTTGAGGGTGCTTCGAAGCTAATTTGATTCTAAATTTACATACGGTATCTATTGTGAGACTAACAACTTTGAACCTCACGTACGCTCGCTCATTCTAAATTACTACGTGGTTTTAAATCTTTAGTTTGTGAAATGGATTGAAAGAGATGACAGAATTGTATGGATCTTAAAGTAGAGATGTCCCTTCTGAACTCAGTAAATTTGTCGCCCAAGGGCAGTGTAAAGACTCTTCATTGAGGCTTGTGGCCATGGAACTGGAACCGGAAGGCCACATTTCTTCAGGCATCAAGAAATTTCCCCAGCGTATGGAATGGAATCCTAAACCTATGAATTCTTTGGAGGTTTTAAACAAAGAGAAAAATGTAAATGCCCTTCAGAGCTGATCCGAAATTTCCAAATGACTGACAGGTGTCAAACGAAATTGCTTGAATATGCTAACATGATTGCTAGGCGACGAGCTGCCAGAATAGTTAGCACGGCAGGCAAAATGCTTAGCGGAATTTCATCCAACTTTACGTTTCAAGTTCAAATTCCGCCAGGATCATCCTTTCAGGATCGATAAAACATGTACCAGCTGAGCACTGGTGTCGATGTAATCAACTTACCCTTCTCCCGAAATTACTAGCCTTGCGCCAAAAATTTTAAAGCATCAAATTACCGGATAGCAGCAATCTAGAATGTCTACAACTTACTGTGTGAAGCTACAGAAATTTTAAGTTTCTGATTTTTAAACTAAGATTTCATGGCTTATCTAAACTCTTGTCTTGATAACATATCTTGATTCCTGGAAATTTAATACGTCAGTTCAGACATAGCACGCTTAAAAGAACTGGGTTAGCTAGCTATTTAAGCATGTATGGATGGGAGCAATCATAAACAACAGTTAGTGGGTGCTATTATAGAGGAAAATTACAATCTATTAGGTCTAGTAAGGAATTAGCATTTGAGAACAATAGATTGGGTAATTATTCAGCAAAAAAGTTATTAAGGACGATATCGCATCCCAAGTGCAAGCAATTAGAATATAAGACACAGGGGAACGTGACTTGCATACGATGAAGATGTCACCATCATGCTGTTGGTACGCAACCGGCACAGAAATAGGTAGCTAATAGTAGCTTGCATTAATCAGGACAAGTTTGTGAGCTTCTACACAGAGTGGTAAGACCATGCTAGCCAGCATCTCTTGCTCAATGGTTTGATTTAGGAGCTTACTGCCGGATTGACTGGTGGTGGAAATTGACTTAGCCCCTTCTCTAGTTCAAATTCAATCGAGAGTGATTTCGTCTTTCATCCTTTCGGGGTCGATGATATAAGTACCAGTCAAGCACTGAGGTCGATGTAATCGACTAGCACCCCCTCCTCCAAAATCTTAAGCCTTGTATCTGTAGTAGAAAGTCGATGAGCTGGCAGAATCGTTAATAAGCCGGGCAAAATGCTAAGCGGTATTTCTGAGATCATATCCCACCGAGGTTGACTTTGCCTTTCAGCGTCGATAAAATAAATACGCATCATATTTAATCGACTTGCCCCACTTCCCCAAAATGTTTGGCCTTGTGCCAAACTAGGAAACCATTATTATTATCATTGTTAAGGCGGCGAGCTGGCAGAATTGTTAGTGCATCGGGTAAAATACTTACCGGCATTTCGTTCGTCTGTACATTCTGAATTCAAATTCCGCCGAAGTTGACGTTGTCTTTCGTCCTTTCGAGACACTGGGGTCGATGTAATCGACTAATCTCCTCACCCAAGATTTCAAGCCGTGTGCCGTCAGTAGAAAAGACTATTATCATTATTGTTGCTGTTGTTGTTGTTGTTGTTGTTGTTGTTGTTGTTGTTGAAGCAGCGGATGGTCAGAATCGTTTGCAGCCGGGCAAAATGCTTAGCGTTTTTCTTGTCTTTACATTCTGAGTTCAAATTCCGCTGAGTTCGGCTTCGTCTTTCATCCTATCGGGATCGATAAAATAAGTACCAGTTGAAAACTGGGATCGATGTAATCGACTAAATCCCTTCCTCCAAGTTTTCAAGCTTTGTACCAATAGTAAAAAGAATTGTTTTTGTTGTTGTTGTTGTGAGTAGTAGTAGTAGTAGTAGTATCGTTTTGGTTATCTCAGATATTTTTGAAACCGTCTGCGTATTCTCTTCGCAGATTAACTGGATACGCGATGTCTCTCGCAAGAGACGAATGAAAAGAAGAGAGGAAAGTACGAAAGAAAGAAAAGGAAAAACAAAACAAAACAAAAACAGAAACAAGTAAAAATCACCACCAACAAAATACAAATTACTAAAACAATTACAGCAACAACAGCAATAACAGAAGACTGGCAGAACTAGGTGTTAGATGAGATATTTTACAAAAGAGACATGTATGTTATGAATGTATGAATGGCTGTTACATATGAGACATGATGTCTTGATAAAAGGATTAGGCTTGTATTAACTTCATAGCTACGGTTTCTCTCAGTCTATCTTGATTTCCCTCTCTCTCTCTCTCTCTCTCTTTCTCTCTCTCTCTCTCTCTCTCTCTCTCTCTCCCTTATTCTCTCTTTATTTCCTTTTTCTTTCATTCTGTCTTTTTTCTCCAACTCTAGTTCCTTCTCCTTGTAACCCTCTTCGGCGGTGAGAATGACGGTGGTGGTGGTGGTGGTGGTAGTGGCGACGATGA
>NC_068982.1:56795944-56798156 GCF_001194135.2 Octopus bimaculoides | reverse complement strand
GACGATGATGATGACGATGATGATGATGATGACGATGACGATGATGATGACGATGATGATGACGATGACGATGACGATGATGATAATGATGATGATGATGGTGGTGGTGATGACGACGATGATGATGATGATGATGGTGGTGGTGGTAGTGGTGGTGATGATGGTGGTGATGGTGATGATGATGATGATGATGATGATGATGATGATGATGATGATGATTTTGACGATGGTTGCGCTGGTGATGGTTGGTGGTCGTCTTGGTCGTCGCCATCATGGTAGTTGTAATAGTGGTGGTGATGGCAGTAGCGGTGATATGAGTGGTGATAGCAGAGATAACGGTGATGGTGGTGGTTGTGAAAGTGATGATGACGACGACGACGACGACGATGATGATGATAATGATGAAATGTTTTAGTGTTGCAGTGGATTGTTCTGGAAGGGCTGTTGGACTTGATAATTGATGATGATGATGATTGATGGTGATGAAACGGGGGAATGACGACAGTACTTGATTAGTATGGATTAAACTATTCGCAAAGCAGATATCATCCTTATCGCAAATATACATGTTTATACACTCAATTAATCCATATTGATATAGTTATATCCATATTCATATGTCCATGCAACTAAGTGTTCACACGTGTGAGATGGAGCTAAAAGTAGAGAGTCAGAGATAGAGAGGGAGATTTAAGCATTAAATAAAAGAGTAAAGACCACTTCCGGATACGAATAACCATGGGATTGCACCTAGAAAGTTCCTTTCCCAGGCACAATCCAGGCAAGGTTGTTTATGGACCACTAGCCCTTGTGCGTGTGTGTGTGTGTGTGTGTGTGTGACAGAGAGAGTGAGAGTGGGAGGGAGTGAGAGGCGCATTCAAACAGTATATGCATAGACACATAATATGCTTATATATGCATTTGTGAGCGTGCGTGCGCAGATGCGTGTCCGTGTCAGATTTTCCCTCTCACCACTAAGCAACCGGTATTGTCTAGTTTACATCCTCATAACTTGGCAGTTCGCCGAAAGAAATCCATAGAATAATTCGGAAACTTACCATAGGTACTGTGGCAATTGGCTCGTCTAAAACTTCCACAATAATGCTCCAGAATGACTGCAGTCCAATATCTGAAAGGAATGAATAAAAGAATATGTGTATATAAACAATATATAAAAATAACGCATACATATGTGTGTGTGTGTGTGTGTGTACATAGATACATATGTATATATATATATATGTTGGGTAGAGGACGTATGGCCCGTGATCCTAGCCTTGGATGAATTTTAAATCTAATGATGAGGTCGTTTGGGCAATACTGGTGGTATATTCCCCACATCGTGCAAATGATGTATCGCTCACGGCGGCACTGCAGAGTATAGAGTTTCAATGCTTTAAGGTGATCCCAATAATCGAGACCAATCATGCCCTTAATTCTTTTAGTGAATGACTTCTGGTGTGTTTCAATTTTCGAAATGTTTTGATTTGTATGGGGAGACCACAGGGGGAAGCAGTATTCGAGATGTGGCCGTAGAAAAGAGGAGAAAAGAGGAATGATGACACCTTGTTCTCTTGACCGGAAGGTTCTTAGGATCCAAAAGCTTATCCTACGAGCTATATCGATTTTATTGTTGATGTGGGCACTCCAGCTGAGATAGTTGTCAACAAATAACTCCTATGTCTTTGATATTATTACATGCTGTGACTCGTTCCCGTGAAGAGAGTATGGCTGTTTTAATATAGTCTTTCTTCCAAAATGTACTAGCGCAAATTTTTCGTCGTTTAATTGCATTTTGTTTTTGTCTGCCCATTGACACAAAGCATGTAGACGAGAATTAATTTAATTATGGTCGACTCTGTCGAACGCTTTACTGGAGTCAAGATATATGACATCAGAGTTCGAACCTGTCCCAAGGCCTTAAGACTATCATCGATATGATGTAAGAGTTGTGTTAATCCTTGCTGCAGCGAAAGCCATGCTGGTTTGAATTTAGGAGATTGCGGTTCTCCAGGAAGCCAGCTATCCTTGATCTCACCACCCTTTCAAACACATTAATGATATGGGAGGTGAGTGAGATCATGCGATAGTTGACTTCGAGCATCTGTTTCCCGATTTGAAAGCCGGGATGATAGACTGGGATAAGAGCTGTTTCGGTATATGGCCTGAATCTAAGGAATTTCTCCAGAGGTTGTTCATATATATATATATA
>NC_068982.1:56789487-56795261 GCF_001194135.2 Octopus bimaculoides | reverse complement strand
TATATATATACAAACATACATACATACATACATACATATACATACATACATACATACATACATACATACATACATACATACATACATACATATACGAGGGGGTAACACCCGTTATTTAAAGCAGTGCATTATTAATGTGTGCGTGTGTATATGTATGTATGTATATACACAGAGAGAGTGAGAGAGAGGTTGGGGTATCTATTTACCCTCTATTTCCAGCTGTCTCTCATAAAATATGTAGGATTTTTATTAAAATCTGATTTGTTATTTGTATTCATGTATAGGCTGTAAGCATACACTGCATGCATTGTCTTGATGCAGGAAATGCCACTGATACAATAACGTGTGTGCATGTGTATATATGAATATGCACATGTGTATATATCTGTGTGTACGTGTATGTATATATATATATATGTATATATATCCATACATACATACGCACATAAAGACCTACACAAATGCACTTACTCCTGTATGCGCTTGTATACATATATATTTAAATTTATATGTATTTATATGTATGAAAGTATATATATATAGAGAGAGAGAGATAGATAGATAGATGGATAGATAGATAGATAGATAGATAGATACATACATACATACATACATACATACATACATACATACATACATACATAGAATAAATATATATATATATTTACATATATATATATATGCATATTTATATATACACAAGCATGCATTCATACGCTCATACATACACATGCACATCCTATATACACTTGTATGCATATATATTTATAGATGCATTAATGTGTGTGTGCGTGTGTATACACACACACACACACACACATGTATGTTTGTAAGTATATTGCACCTTTGCATTGCCATATATTTGCGTAGGCATGTGTATGTGTGTATAGGAGGGTACGTAAAAATTTTGAGAACTACAGTTCTGAGAACTGCAAGAGAGAGAAACAGACAGGAGTTAAGAGTAAAATAGGGAGGGAGAAGAGGGGAAGAAAGAGCAATTCTTTAATATGAAATTGAAAATATGCATTCTGTTAATATCGTATTTCTTAACCATAATGGGTTTTTATAAATATATTAATATGTAAATAATCTCTTAGTTACGATCTCTTTTTTTTTTTCTAATGCCTAATATGAATAATACTTTGTCGCTTTGGCTGGAGGGAGAGGTGTGGAGGGAGGTAATAATCGATTACATCGACCCCAATACTCGAGGCCTTATTTTATTGACCCTGGAAAGATTGAAAAGCAAGGTGTGCCTCAGTGCGATTTGAACTTAGAACGTCGTCGGACAAATACAGCAAAGTACTTTTTTTCGAGTTTTTAACAATTTTACCAGCTTAGATTCATACGGCATATGTTGGGTAAAAGCGTTTCAAAAATGTCTTCTTGAAATGTCGGCACTCCGTCGCTTACGACGTCGAGGGTTCCAGTTGATCCTATCAACAGAACAGCCTGCTCGTGAAATTAACGGGCTGAGCACTCCACAAACAGGCGTATCCTTGATGTAGTTCTTGGGGATATTCAGCATGACACAGTGTGACAAGGCTGACCCTTTTGAATTACAGGCACAACAGAAACAGGAAGTAAGAGTGAGAGAAAGTTGTGGTGAAAGAGTACAGCAAGGTTCGCCACCATCCCCTGCTGGAGCCTCGTGGAGCTTTTTAGGTGTTTTCGCTCAATAAACACTCACAACGCCCGGTCTGGGAATCGAAACCGCGATCCTACGACCGCGAGTCCGCTGCCCTAACCACTGGGCCATTGCGTCTCCACCTTCTTGAAATACATAAAAGCAAAACGGATTGCGCGGTAATACGGGTTCACAAATTTCCTGATTTCCTGCATGAAAGAAATATGAACAACCCATGATATAGTGATGAGAAGCCCTACCTCTTTTACAAACTTTGGCTCCGATTACCTTGCGTAAACTGACCCCTGCGAATTCACCCGCCAGTGTATTCCCTTTGGGTCGAAACCGAAGTTGCATTCATTCTCTCATTTTTAGCTAATGATTTACACAACGCACACGCACCCACGCACCCACACACGCACGCACACACACACACATACACACACACTCATGTGTATATGGGATAAGCGGTGGTATATAGAAAGGGGTGCTGAAAAGTTCCTGGCTTTGCGTAAAAGAAAATACAGGAGGATCAGTTAATTACGGTTTTATTGAACACATGCCCCTCCCAGATTCACACACTTGCGGTGATCCTTCTGTGTTTCTTAGGCCTGTAAAAGAACGCGGAAGGTTGGGCCTGCAACCAGGCCTTTCGCGCTACCCTTAGAGCCAAGAACTGAAAGAAGCCCGTCGTATATATGTATATATATATATATATGTGTGTGTGTGTATGTGTATATGTTTGTGTGTCTGTGTTTGTCCCCCAACATCGCTTGACAACCGATGCTGGTATGTTTACGTACCCGTAACTTAGCGGTTCGGCAAAAGAGACCGATAGAATAAGTACTAGGCTTACAAAGAATAAGTCCTGGGGTCGAATTGCTCGACTAAAGGTGGTGCTCTAGTATGGCTACAGTCAAATGACTGAAACAAGTAAAGAGTAAAAGAGTAAAGAGTAAAAGAGTAAAGAGTAAAAGAGTAAAGAAAAGAGTAAAGAGTAAAAGAATAATCCTGACGTACATAAGCAATGGTTAAGCAAGGTCCAACTTCCAGAACTTGTCGCCAAACATGAGCGTTTCGAACACAAGATGATACTCTGCGTCAGGTGGAATTATGAAGGAATAATTCACTACGACTTCGTTCCGGACGGTTGAACCACCGATCCCCACCTGTACTCTGAACAGCTGGAGTGGGTGGATGTCATTGTGCAGCAAAAATACCCCGCATTGGTTAACAGAAAGCGAGCTCTTCTGCAGCAAGACAACGCAAGACTTCATACTGGAGACGATGATATCAACTACCCCATCCCCACAAAACTTTAGGCCTTGTGCCTTTGGCAAAAAGGATTGTCGTTAAGGCGGCGAACTGGAAGAATTGTTATTGCGTTGAGGAAAATATTTAAGGTCATTTTGTTCGTCTTTACGCTATGAATTCAAATTCTACCGAGGTCGACATTTCCTTTCATCCCTTCGGGGTTGACGAGAGAAGTACCAGTCGAGCACTGGGGCAGATTTAATAAAGTAGGTTTTTTTTCGTTTCGCCCTTTCAAAGCCTTTTCAGGCTCATGGGCCCGGTTTCCCGGTTTCTATGGCGTATGTGTCCCCTCCCCCCAGCTGGACGGAACGCCAGTCCATCGCAGCGTTACTCAAGAAACAGGAAGAAAGATTGAGAGAAAGTTGGGGCGAAAGAGCAAAACAGGGGTCGCCACCACCCCTTGCCGGAGTCTCGTGGAGCTTAGGTGTTTCGCTCAATAAACGCACACAACGCCCGGTCTGGGAATCGAAACCGCGATTCTCTGACCACGAGTCCGCTGCCCTAGCCACTGGGCCATTGCGCCTCCGCAATAAAGTAGCATCTTGCTCAAAATATTTCAGGCCTTCTGCCTTATAGCAAAAAAGAATTCATAAGACATTAGGAAATAATATCTTTTTTTTAGCAGGAGCTATTTACCAATTCCTGAGTATTTACTACTTAAATCAAAATATTTTAAAAGCTATTCTAGATTGTGAAAGAAAAACACAGCCTAAAAGCAAATCAGATTGTTTATATTTAGGCATAAAGTAGGTAACTAAATACATATATTACACAATCCTGCTTATTTCTAATGTACTATAAATTTCATATGTATTATGTGAAAAATGATAAGTAATTTTTCAGACGTACTAGCAAAACGATGAAATCTATATGTTCATAATACACATACAGTCATGCATTTACACACATACACACACACACACACACATACACACACATACACACACATACATACACACACACACACGTGAGTGACAGAGAGAAAGGGGAGACATGCACATTGATACTCATTCATGTTTGAAGATTAATGAAACAATATATGTGTGCCCGTGTGTAAGTGTGTGTGTGTGTGTGTGTGTGTGTGTGTGTGTGTGTGTGTGTGTGAATGTGTGTGTATGTGTGATACATGTGTGTGTGTAAAGCACTACTCTTAGATTTCGTAAACTATGGCACATCGAATCTTTCTTTCAGTGTTTTCCCCTACCAGAGGCTTATATCGCCTTTCCTCAATATTTGTTTATAAATTTACGTGCAGTCCCTTTGATGAATTTATTCCCAGCTAAGTTCAAGTGTGCCTAAGTATGTAGGGGTAGAGTTGTATGTGCGCATGTATGTATACATATATATATATATATATATATATATATATATGTGTGTGTGTGTGTGTGTGTGTGTGTGTGTGTGTGTGTGTGTGTGTGTGTGTGTGTGTGTGTGAGTGTGTGTGTATATATATATATACATACATAAATCTCGAACGACGAAAATGAGTGCTCAACACCGCATTGATGGATAGAATTTCTTTCTTTGTGTATTAAAGCTACCACTGGTTTTATATTTTTTAAAATATCTTAATATCTCAACAATTTTTCAAGCTGATGACTTGTAGGAATGGTTTTTGTTCATATTTTGGATGAAAACACAAAGTCTCGTGAAATATATGTAAATGTGTGCTATCAATTATAAATATTTTAGCGGATGACTAATATTATCGATTTCTCACGTCAACATATTATTACATGGAAAAATGCGAGCATGAAAAGTAATATTCTTAAGACTATAAACCTAGAAAAGTACAAGACAAATTATTACACCTGTAAACTATAGGACAAGCTATTACTACTAGTAAAGTAAAGAATAAGAGACTTTTTACTTAAAATATTGCAGCAAAGAATGCAATTCTTCTAATTTATCACTCTTTACAGTTCTCATGTTTTAAATTTATTGTACAAGACTGTTCAGGTAATTTGTAAGTTTGTCTAATCGGTCAGTTTTTTCTGTATTTAAGGTAGGAAATTAGCCAAATTCTACTTAAATAAGTATAGTACAATTTGTAAGCTATAATAAAATAAGTTTTAATATTCAAATTTTAATTTTAGCTGCAATATTTTTAAAAGTTTCTTATTCTTTACTTTACTACAAGTAATAGCTTGTCCTATACTTTTACAGGCGTAATAACTTGTCCTGTACTTTTCCAGGTTTATGATCTTACGAAAATTACTTTTCATGCTCGCATTTTTCCATGTAATCCAAGGTTTTTCCAGGAATTGCTGTTATAAGATAATTAATAATGTGTCAATTAATAATTTAAGATTTTGCCTTATAAAATACTGAATGATAATATTTCAATTTTTACATGTAAGTCATGGTGATTGAATTATTTGATATTACCCATCCACACCAAATTAATGGCAAGGATTTTTACCATGTTGTTTGTTGCACCACGGTTCACCAAAAGTTACAATCAACTAGACCCCAAAATCATTAGTTGCCAGGCTCACCTTAAGTAATCTAATTTTGCAATATTAAGAGGTCACAGGAATTGATTCAACGAGAAAAAAAATTTCCAATGGTTCCGAGATTTGAGGGGGGACCTAATTTTTTCCGAATCAAAATAAGGGATTTGCAGCATATTAGGAGGTCTGGGTACTTGATTCCAGGCATAAAATCAAATTTTTTTGTTTATTTTTTTCTTAGTGAAAATTGTGCGGGTGTTAATATAGAAATTTACCATAATATTGTTGTTATTTAGCCTCAAATCAACCCTGATACTGCAAACCTATCAGCAAAGACATTCCAGCCTTCAGAAAACTGTCTTTTTAGGGATAATCTAGGA
>NC_068982.1:56788813-56789477 GCF_001194135.2 Octopus bimaculoides | reverse complement strand
ATCTAGGACATTAAGACAATGGGCGTGTGATTTAGGTAGGGGGATACTTTGGCTGCTATTTTTAGCGTGTTGAGCAACCAGGTAGAGGCTCTTTCATTGGCTCGATTGTGTGATGAGATTACATATATGTAATATGTATATATATCATCAGCAGAAGTTAGAGAGTTAGTCAAAAGCTGAGAGCTTCTTGTATTGGCACTTATCAAACACGAATTTGTCCATTGTCACTCTGTAACTTCTGACGAAATAACTTCTAAAATACAAAATTTTGTCAAAAACGTTAAGTGTAAACCCTGTTCTAAGTGACACATTCTATCAGTATCGGACGTTCGCTAAGTTAAAAAACAAAACATTTATTAAATAATCTGTACGTCAAAGTCGGCCTCGGCGAAATTTGAACTCAAAAACAGAAGAAATTCTGACAATATCATGCCTTTAACGATTATATATATTCTTTTATTCCTTTATTCTTTTACTTGTTTCAGTCATTTGACTGCGGCCATGCTGGAGCATTGCTTTTAGTCGAACAAATCGACCCCAGGACTTATTTTTGTTAGCCTAGTACTTATTCTGTCGGTCTATTTTTCCGAACCGCTAAGTTACGGGGACGTAAACACACTAACATTGGGTTGTCAAACATTGATTGGGGACAAACACAGACACA
>NC_068982.1:56783820-56788124 GCF_001194135.2 Octopus bimaculoides | reverse complement strand
TCATGAATCTGTCTCGTGACAGATACCTCTTCTCCAGCTTGATCTTACTACTGACTACACAGCTACTCCTGCACCTATATATATATATATATATATATATATATATATATATATAGAGAGAGAGAGAGAGAGAGAGAGAGAGAGAGAGAGAGAGAGACAGACAGACAGACAGACAGACAGAGATACAAATTTGAAATAATTCAAATTATGAATTTGGGCCATACAAATGGGGGTGAACGAGATAGAACAGTAACAACACTGAGCATGTTTCATACATATTATACCTTTTCTGCTTAATTCCATCTTTAGCAGAATACTCTTTTTGACTGATCTACTTTTTGTTGCTTAGACCAAAATTAGCCATGATTCTAATTATGAAAGGCGCTCTACCCATTAATTCCTCTTTCAATACATTACGCAGTACATTTTTAAATGTACATTTTTAGAAGTAAGATTTTCATTTCAGGTAGATTCGGTAGCTATTTCTAGCAATCAGAATGTGCGAATGAAGGCAGTCACATTGAGAGAATGCTGTCAATGTTATTGTTGTTGTTGTTGTCGTCATATTTTACTGTCAAACTCATCAACATTATTACTTGCAGCATTGTAATTATCAGTATAATCACAATTTTCGTCTCTACCGTCATCGCAATTTACGTCGTCATCATCACCATCATCACTTCCCATCATCATCATTATCATCTTCAGCGTCATTATTACCATCGTTATTCACCCACATCATCATCATCATCATCGTCGCCGTCGTCGTCGTCATCATTAGTTTTGCCAAGACCACCATCGGGTTTATTAATTCATACGTATCGCAACTGCAACCACCGACAGCTGAGATTATGCTACCCTTTACCCTCTCCTCTCTCTATCTCTCTCTCCCCCCCCCTTTCTCTCTCTCTTTCTCTCTCTCTCTATCTCGTTCCTCCATAATTACCCAAGTTCTCGGCATCTCATCTGAAATATTCCATAAATAAAATATTGAATAACCTACAAGTATGATCGATGTCCAGCCGATCTCTGGCTACAAATGAGTTGGAATACGTGTTACTATGCGCATGTTTGCTTGCGTGAATGCGTGCGCGGTATGTATGTATGTATGTATGTATGTATGCCTGCACGCATACATGTACGTTCGTAGGAACATGAATATGAGTGTACGTAACTATGTACGTATATGTATATACATATGAACTTGTATATGAACGTGTGTATATACGTATGTGTTTGTGTGTGTGTGTGTGTGTGTGTGTGTGTGTGTGTGTGTGTGTGTGTGTGTGTGTGTGTGTGTGTGTGTGTGTGTGTGTGTGTGTGTGTGTGTGTGTGTGTGTGTGTGTACCCTTTCGTTTGCTTGTACATATTGATGCTATATATCAATGCATGTATGTGCTGCGTGTGCCTGTCTATGGTGGGTTTTGCAATTGTACATATTAATTGCTTTACTGTGGTCAAATTGACCAACATGCAATCACAATAATCACGCTATTTTATAGCTCAGCCAGTTGGAAGGAACTGTGCACGTGACCTTCCTTTGCCCTCTGAGACTGGTGAGATCAACGCAGTTTATGTTTAGCTTGGGAACATCTGTAAGTCGATTCCTGCATGGAATATTTTGGTGGGGTGGAAGAGCTAAGAAGGAGGCCTCCATATGGCCGATCGATGAGCTACAAATAATTACCGAATGTCTTTTAAATCATGCGCTACCGTATTAAAAAAGTAGGGAAAATGACATCATAATATAATTGTATATTACCTATAAGTGAAATACCATGAGTATGACTTTAAGCTACATCCGTTAGTGGGGCCCTATTATTAGAGTACCAGGGGTTTTGAGATGTGTGAAACCAACTCTTATCCAATATTGCTTCTGGCTCTACTCTGACACGGAGTAGAATCACCTGTTAGGGCTCCAACTATGAGTTAACTAGCATGAGAACCACTGGGAGTGAAGAACCCCTAATTCTCGTTAGATCTTCCTTCTAGAATTAGATAAGCTCGCATATAAACCTATTGGTTTTAATTTATTGACCTCGAAAGGATGAAAGGTGAAGTCGACCTCGGCGAAATTTGAACTCTGAACGTAAAAGCAGACGAAATACCGCTAAGCATTTCTCCCGGCGCGCTAACGTTTCTGCCAGCTTCGCCGCCTTAAGTCGTTTCAACCTCTGTTGTGTTACTGATGTTATGATTGATTGCACTGAAAAGTGGGGTCAGAGCTGTGCAACACTTTATCCACTCAAAACAAATTCACGCACAGGAACTTCCTGGAATAATTACATCAACTTACTTAGCTTTGGAAGTGGTCTTACTCGGTCACAAATTGACTTCCATCACCTAAAAGAACAATCAGAATCATCTCGGCTGGAATGCTTTCTATCGTAGGTGATCTTAGATCTGGTTGGCTTCGTGCATGGGTAGCTTTAAATCTTCTGTAAAAACATTAGCTGGCTTTCTACCATGGAGAGGAATTTTACTGGGGTTCGATCCACGGTTACGTTAAATATCATGGACGTAGACACCGGGCGAAGTCAGGTGAAGTAAATATGTTGAGTCCTGACACAATTACAATATGACGTCACTTATGACAGCCTATAATTGTATTCTGACTAGTTGCTTTTGGGTGTCTTACAGTGTGCTGTGTAGTTGGTATTGTTACTATTGTTCACATTGATGTTGTTACTTAGCTCCAGGCCAGCCATATTTGGGCAGACCTCGTTACAATTAAATCATTGGGGAAATAAGTTTATCCATTTCTCATACAAAATCTAGCTAATTATTCAATGTCGACTTCCCTTTCTAAAATGATTGTGCATGGTTTTAGGATTATTTGTCTGCTATTTGTAACAGAAAACGCAACCACGTAGATATCGCTTGTGCCAGCATGGTTTAAGGTAGCCATGGTCAAACTGCGGTTCATAAGACTTTCTAAATAGCACACCAATGAAAAATTGAAGGTGGTGCGGCCCGCCTGATTCAGAGCCATGTCTCTTGCCGCCCACTTCTCAAACAAAGGTTTTCCATGTCTGGTTAAGGGTATGCTTCAGATGTATAAACTGCTGTACGACAACTCCCTATTTCACAGAGTGGAACTCATTGAGACTGTTGTCTGAAGCATTCAACCATACTGTGTTGGTGAACTTAGTAATCATTCACACTTGCTCTTTGTAGATGGTAGCTTTACAGCTTCCAGCGCGTTTGTGATTTCGTATAACCCTCCAAATCTCTGAGACGCTGTTACATACAGTGGAAATACGATGTGCTCGCACAAGCTTGTTGTCTACGATTACAAACAGCATTTTAAACTGTTTTTCATAAGAAATTTTAAATTCCCAGTGTGCGTTTGAAAGTTTGATGGATGACTGTTCCTTGACAAAAAAACCATTGCTTTGCCCTTTCGTGGCTTAAATGTAAGCATTCAAACATATATAGGTGCAATGATACCATATAACACATACGCATACGCACTCATAAATGTGTGTATGTCAGCGTATGTGCATAAATGTGTGCATATTTACACATACATATATTTATATATATATAACACACACACACATACGTGTGTGTGGGTGCATGTATCTAAATGTATGTACATACATATAGGCATAAGCGGGTCTGTGGTAAGAAACTTGTTTCCCAACCACATGATTCTGGGTACATTCTCATTGCATGTGTCTTCTACTGTAGCCTCGGGCCGATCAAAGCCTTATGAGTGGATTTGGTAGACGTGGGTGTGTGAGTATGTGTGTGTGAGTATATGTGTGTGCGTGCACGCGCGTGTCTTTGCGTCTGTATTCGTCCCCCACGACCACCTGACAACTGGTGTTGGTTTGTTCACGTACCTGCAACTTAGCGCTTCGGTAAAAAGGTACTGATAGAATCAGTACCAAGCTGAAAAAAAATAGTAATTGTAAAAGTTCTTGAAAGAAGTGCCCTAGCTTGGCCGCAGTCTAATGACTGAAACAGATAAAAAGATTTTTAAAAAGGATACATACATATATATATATATATATATAATACAAAGAATATATCTGCATGTATACACACATATATGTACATACTTACATCTACATGTGTATATAGATGCATATCAGGGTACAGGACGTTAAAACAATGAACTACAGACAACGGAACGAACACATTGGAAAACAGATAGCCACTTGGAGTTAATCCTTCGTCAGCTGCCTCTATTCTAACTAGACGTTTCGAAGATAAGGCAGAACGTACTCTAGAATAGTCTCTTCCTGAGTAGTGGATCGACCCACTAAACAGAGGATTCCAAGGTGGCAAACACAAAC
>NC_068982.1:56781174-56782706 GCF_001194135.2 Octopus bimaculoides | reverse complement strand
TGTGTGTGTGTGTGTGTGTGTGTGTGTGTGTGTGTGTGTGTGTGTGTGGATATGTCCGTGTCTGTATGCATAGCTATGTTAAAGGAGTGAGAGTAATGTATGATGTTACTCTGTTTTGCCATATTCGACATTTCCAACTGCTCTAAGTCACACTTACTTGAATTCCGAGCAAATTACTTTCAAAACTGTATTTTTTTATTTCCTTTTCCATGTGCTTATACATATCCATAAATATAAACGCACGTACCTACGCATGTAAACCGTAAGTGTATGCATATCTAATATCACACACATACACACTCACACTCATACAAACACACACATGTATGTATGTATGAATATATGTATGTATGTATGCATGTATGTAATATTGTATTATGGAAAAGTATGGAGAAAGGGAAAATGAGAATGTGGAATGTGCTAGGTAGGCATGTAAGTACATATGCAGAAGTGTGCTATTATTTGTAAACATGTGCTGCGTGTATGTGTGTGCTTGCGTAATGAATGAGGGAGTGAGCGTGTACTTATGTGTCTGTACATATATGCACAGATTTAAACACACGCACACACACAAACACACACACACACACACACACACACACACACACACACACACACACACACACACACACACACACACACACACACATATATATATATATATATATTAAAATACACATACATACTTACATAAATGGTTCCGAGCACAATGTCGCGACATATTCTATTCTGGTGATCTGGATTTCGGTTGTTCATTTGACATGGAAAAGTTAAGAATTAAAATGGAGGACGAAGTCATCTATCAACTCTTGAATAAGTAGCGGTAAAATCCAATTTCCAAAATACGCTTTCAGCTTTATATCTGTCGCTTCATTATTATTGGAGCGACAGAATATGTGTCACCCAACCTAAATCAAAGTATAGCTGATCTTGGACTCTTAAAGAAAGAGCTTATTTCCATATTTCATGCGATACAGATAATAATCATAAGTGGCGCAATAAAAACCTGAAAAAACCCTCTTAGTGTTTAAAAGGTAAAAGTGAAGTTACTTTCACTTTCTCGAATCATGGCGACTCATCAGGGTGGGTTTGTGTTATGTCTCAAGCTACTGCTATCTAGCACCTTCGGATGATCTCTACTCGACTGCTACTCAACAGTCACTCGACCCTCTACCACGGTCAGACTCCCTCTAATTATATGTCTTGGTCCATCCAACTTCTTCGCTTGGGGGCGTCGACACAACAGTTTCCTGGTTTCTATGGCGTATATCTATTCCTCACATGAACGAGACACCAGTCCGTCGCAGGTTTACTCATTTTTGCCAGCTGAGTGAACTGGAGCAACGTGAATCGATGTTTTACTCAAGCACACAACGCGTTGCTTGGTTCAGGAATCTAAACCACAATCTTACGATCATGGGTCCAACACCTTAACCACAAAGCTTATGTACCTCCACCAAATGATGCTTAACCCTCAAAGCTTGATGAGAAGGGAGAATATATATTTTATAGCATTTTTTCTCACAACCTTC
>NC_068982.1:56774733-56778602 GCF_001194135.2 Octopus bimaculoides | reverse complement strand
AAACTCTATCCCCGCCCTATCTTCGTGGTGTCAAAGGAAAGAGAAGATACGGTCCATGAATGGGATTTCGCTAAATTTGCTTAATGGCTTATCCCGAAATTTATTGGGTTATTGGAAAAAAATGTAGTTACTACATGTTTTATGCACTATCTATACTAAGGTTTAAAATATCGCAACACCCATTAAGTAACCTCTAGGGGAACAATAGTCTACCTAGAAATAACAGTTTCTTTATCAAAACTCGCTCAGTTACCGTAGGACACATTAGATAATGAAAGTATAGATGCATTATGTTCGTGGTTTCGTTACTTGTGATCATACGTAAGCTCGATTATGGCAGATAACTTGCCAACAATATATGTGCAAACATCATGTTCACACGTACGTGTGTTTGTGTGTGTCTGTGTGTCTGTCTGTGTGTGTGTGTGTGTGTGTGTGTGTGTGTATCGGAGCTAGGGTGGCATGAGTTTTCTCCCGCTTGCAATGAATATTGAACGTAAGAGCGCACTGGATAAAACAGGTCGAGATGTCTTCCTGGGGTTAAAATAGCAGTATCTTCGGTTTTAAGAGAGTAGCCACGTTAAAGTGGCGATAAATACTACGTTTTGGTTCGGGCACTGTTTCTATCATGAACAGAGAGTTTTTAACGGACTAGTTTGCTAGTTACAAGATCAGTGATTGCATGACACTGTATTTTTTTATATATTGCCAGCGTCGTCAGACTAATGCAATACCTGGAGTACGAGTGCCTACCACTGAAGTGATAAAGTAAGATAGAAATCATGTGATCTAGTGGTCTCGGAGCTTGAGTGGCACGAGTTTTCTCCCACTTGCTAGGAATATCGAGTACAAGAGACCACAGAATAAACCAGCTGAAGACGTCTTCATGGAGTTAAAATAACTGTATTATCGCCTCTTAGAGAATACCAACGTTAAAGTCGCAATAAACACTTTGTGTGTGTATTGGGCCATCCCATAAGTGAAGCGTATTTTTCAATTGCATGTACTAAAAGTTGGAGGAGGACGGGATAAACTATCTGCATCAGCTTGCTATAAAAGCAGACAGTAATTTTACGGTGTACTTATTCTTAGAGCAAGTCCTGAAGAGTGCAGTTCGATTTTAACAGTTATATTTTCAAAGCTATAACGGAAGTGACAAAGGAGCATATTCAGCATATTTTACTTTATGAGTTCAATAAAGGCAACAATGTGAGGAATATTGATGCAGTATATGGGGATCGGACAATAAGCGTAAGTCAGTGTCAATGGTGGTTACAGAAATTCCGAGCCGAAAACTACAGCCTAGAAGACGATCCTCGTCCTGGAATATCTGTAGAGCTTGATGAGGACATCCTGCAAACCCTGGTGGAACAAAATCTCATTCTAACTGTTGAGAAACTAGCAGAAAAGCTTGGATTTTCTCATTCAATCATTCCTCGACAGCTGCATGCTATCGGAAAAGTCAGCAAATGGGGACCTCACAAACTTTCCGAGTCTAAACACGCGCAGAGAGTGAATATGTGCTCTTTGCTGTCATGTCTCAGGAATGAGCCTTTTTTGAACCGAATAGTGACTGGTAACGAGAAATGGGTTGTCTATAAAAATGTGATGCGCCGAAGACAGTGAGTAGGGAAAGGAGGAACAGCGGCACCCTAGGCTTAAAGAAGGTTTTCACCCATGTACGGTGTTGTTATCTGTTTGATATGATATAAAAGCTTTAGCTCACTTTGAACTTTTGAACCCAAACCAAAGGATAATAAAGGAGATCTACTGCGAGAAACTTGAGCGGCTTAAGTCAGCGCTAGAAGAAAAACGACCATCTTTGGTTTCAAGACGAAAGATGCTCTTATATCAGGATAATGCTCGGCCACATACAGCGATGATGACATTCCAAAGGCTGGGGCAGTTTGAAACTGGAAACGATGCACCATATTCGCCGGACATTGCCCCATCTGATTATCATTTATTCCTTTGAAATACAGGTACTACTCCTTTTTGAATAGACTGGAGCAATGTAAAACTCGTACTTGCAAACGCAACCTTGTCAATATAGTTAACTTGGGGTTTTACTGAATGTAAGAAATCCCAGAAACTTCATATTTTTGCTTCCTGAATTTGATCTGTTTCAAACTCAACGGGTTGGTTATGATATGAGAAGCGGAGGAAAAACTGCCACATTATGATTTAAATACATTGTGCTGGATTAGCTAAATGGAAATAAAAGTTGTGAACTATATTAATAAGTATCGATTTCTCTATCTGTATTTGCATTAATTCCATATAAATTTTTAATGAACCTTTGTGAAACATTATGTAGATCGAAGCAAATTTCCAGTAAATAGTTAAATATCTAAAGGCTTTATTCTGAAAAGGAAAATAACACTGTGTAATACAATTTTTTTCTTGGTTAGCAGCTGTTATTTCCTATTTGCTTACCCCTAGAAAGGAGGCGCAATGGCTCAGTGGTTAGGGCAGCGGACTCGAGGTCATAGGATCGCGGTTTCGATTCCCAGACCAGGCGTTGTGAGTGTTTATTGAGCGAAAACACCTAAACCTCCACGAGGCTCCGGCAAGGGATGGTGGCGAACCTTGCTGTACTCTTTCACCACAACTTTCTCTCACTCTTACTTCCTGTTTCTGTTGTGCCTGTAATTCAAAAGGTCAGCATTGTCACACTCTGTGTCACGCTGAATATCCCCGAGAACTACGTTAAGGGTACACGTGTCTGTGGAGTGCTCAGCCACTTGCACGTTAATTTCATGAGCAGGCTGTTCCATTGATCGGATCAACTGGAACCCTTGACGTCGTAAGCGATGGAGTGCCAACAACAAGCCCTAGAAAGTATTTAAAAAATAGTTAATATTTCCTTCAAACTTTGCTTTTCTTACATTTATTCAAACCCAAAGAACCCCTCTCAACACTTGCCTATGATGCTCCCCCATTACTTCTGCTCATGATCAGAGATGCACTTATTGTCAGCCACTAAGGGACATGCTCAAGTAGTTAAGATCAAGCAACTGACAAGTATTGAGCAGGATCTTTGCTATAACGACATTTCTGCTTCAGTAACTCAACGCTGAATCTGTCTGAAATGTAAACGAAAATAGGTCAGTTTCAAAACATTGATGTCCAGGTCACAAAAGCAAAGTTTGAAAGGAATAGTAGTCATTTCCTTTGATTCCTAGATAGAAGCAAATAGAAAATAACATCTACTGACCAAAGACAAAAATGAAATTACAGTTTTGTTGCACAGTGTTATTGTAAGGTTTAGTCACCTGATTTTCTTATTGCCTGTAAATGTGTGGTTCGATCAAAATCGATGATGTTGTAGTCTTCTTTTATCGTTTTATTTGTTTCTGTTAATAGACAGTGGCCATACCAAGGCATTGCCTTGAAGAGCTTAATCGAACAGACTGAACCCAATACTTATATTTCTTCAGCTTGATACTTATTCTATCGGTTCTTTGGCCGAGCCGCTAAGTTACGAACGCATAAACAAACCAGCATCCGTTGTCAAGCGGTGGGGTGGACAAACACAATGGCACACACACACACACACAAACATGCATACATACATACGTACATATATGTATGTATGTATGTGTGTATGTATGTATATGTTAATGTAATTGAAACAATTGTTGGATTTTTAAGGTTGTATATATCTACATATAACAATCATCAATAATATGTACGAAGAAAATCATATCTTTATTTTAGATCACACCTTATAAATCCAACAATTGTTTCAATTGCATTAACATATACATACATACATACATACATACATACATACATCTTCCCTAATCGACCCCTCCCCTCCTTCAAACGAGCCCACAACCTACTGGACCTCTTGGTCCACAGCTTCT
>NC_068982.1:56773155-56774330 GCF_001194135.2 Octopus bimaculoides | reverse complement strand
ATATGTATGTATGTATGTATGTATGTATGTATATACACGGCAGGCTTCTTCTAGTTTCTGTCTAACAAATCAGTTTTGAAGCCTTTGATTGGCCCGGGGCTATAGCAGAAGTCACCAGCCATAACTGCGGCGCAGTGGGGCTGAATTCAAAAGCACATGGTTGGCAAGCCAGCTTCAAAATCATACAGACACTTTATATGATATTCTTTGCAATTTAACATTGATTTCAAAGATGGACACGGTATTTCGCGTTTGCGATATATGTATAGAGAATTATATATTCCCAGTAGGTGAATGGTACATATTTTATCAATCCCGTGAAGATGAAAGACAATGTTGACTCGGGGTCAGGTGCAAATTTAGCACAGAATCACCTTACCGCAATTTATTTATTTCGATAGTCTTCCATGTTCGCGACATCACGCTGCTTATATGATGTTTATATTGGTGCTTATATTGGTTTAGCATTTTGACACAAGGCCAGCAACTTCAGAGGAGTGGGTAAGTCGATTGCATCGGCCCCAATGATCAACTGGTACTTATTTCATCGACCTCAATAAGATTAAAGGCAAAGTCAACATCGGTGGAATTTGAACACACAACGTAAGGACAGACGAAATGCAACTAAGCATTTTTCTCGGCGTAGTAAGGATTCTGCCAGCTCGCCGCTGTAAATATGATGATTAATATTGCTTTCGAGTTTTGGCACAAGACCAGTAGCTTGGAGAAGGGGCCAAGCCGATTAATTCGACCCGAGTGCTCAACTGGTATTTATCTTATCGACCCGGAAAGATAAAAGCAAAGTCAACCTCACCGAGATTTGAGAAGACAGACAGAATGCCTCTAAGTATTTCCCTCGACGTACTAACCATTCTATCAGTTCGCTGCCTAACGTGATGATTAACATTGCCTTCTAACATAAGGCGGTGAACTGGTTGGATTGTTACTACGCCAGGCGAAATACTAAGCGGCATTTCTGAGTTCAAATTTCACCGAGGTTCACTTTACCTTGCCACCTTTAGGGGGTCGATAAAATAAGTATCAGTTAAGCACTGGGGTCAATATATTCGAATAGCTCCCTCCACCAAAATTGCTGGCCTTGTGAAAATTTTGAGACCAATGTTGCTTAGAATAAATAGCAGATTTTAAAATTTGTATTGGGATCGATTTGTTCG
>NC_068982.1:56769101-56772419 GCF_001194135.2 Octopus bimaculoides | reverse complement strand
GCAAGTATCTTCTACTATTACATCGGGCCGATTACTATTACTGAGCGCGCGATAGGCGAACCGCGATATAGCGAGAGATTACTGTATAAGGTGAATGTGTAACTAACTGCCTTGTACTTGTACTGTATATATCGCTTCGTTGTTGTTCTGTTTTCAGACTTGCATAATATCTATAAATTCCTTGTTTCAGCAAAGAAACTCAATGACAACATAATAAAATACGAAACAATACCGCATATGTATATACGTTTGTATGGATATATATATATATATATATATATATATGACAGAAAAAATAATTAATTAATATGTATATTTTTTTAATTACTGAATTGCATTTTGATAATAACATGTTACTGTTTGTTCTCTGATTTATCGTTGACTCACGCCATGTCACACCTGCGCGTGCGCGCACATACACACTCACACGCACGCGTGCGCGCATCTCATTCGCTTCCCCCACATTTTTCTATCTTTGGATATCTATCCTTTTTTTTCTGTTATCATTTTCCTGGTGTACCATTTTCTCTCTCCCTAAAGTGATATGTCTTTCTTTCCCACTCTCTCACTTTTGCCCTCTTCGTCTTATGTGTGTGTGTGTTTGTGTATCTGTGTGCATGCGTGCGTGTGTGCATGTGCATGTATATACGTTTATGCGTATATGTGTTAGCATCATACTCTCTTTCTGTCAACCATTTTCATCTCACTTTCTTTCAATAATACAAACAGATGCAAGCAATTTACTCTAACAAACCCTTTTAAAATAATGAGAATATATATGTCTTGCGTTTAATTTCGTGGAGAAGGGGATTAATTATTATAATTATTTAGATAAATAATTGCGAAACAATCTGTCTACATCAATCTGTACATACACGCATACACATAAACAGATAAGCACGCATGGACAAACATATTCAAATACACATACACGCGCGTGCAATATACCCACACTCATACGCATACATATATATTTTATCATATTATATTACATTATATCATTAGATATATCTTCTCATATATATATATATATATATACATACATAAATCTATTTAGATATACAAGATGGTGTATAACGATATGTGTGTGTGTGAATATATACACGTATATATGCATATATATATATATGTATATATATATATATATATATATGCTTACTTATGTACGAATATGTATATATATGTGTGTATATGTATATATATGTATGTATATGTATATATATGTGTGTATATGTATATATATGTATGTATATGTATATATATATATATATATATATATATATATATATATATATATATATATATATATACATATATGTATATATAGTATATGTATGTATATGTTTATATATATGTATGTATGTGTGTGTGTGTGTGTGTGTGTGTGTGTGTGTGTGTGTGTGTGTGTACATGTAGATGTATAATACGTATATGTATTGGGTTATCCCATAAATAATGCGCTTATGTTATACTTCTTTTACTTTTCAAAATTAAGATAAACAAAGTTCTTTTTTAATCTAAAATATACTCTCCTTCATTTTCTACAATGTTCTTCCATCTATTTAGTTGGCTCCTCTTCCAAAATTCACTTGTCCGTGACGAAAAACACTCCTCGTCTACAGAATTCATATTTTTTCCGTTGAAAAGATTTTGAAAACTGCGGCATAAATGATAATCAAACGGGACAATGTACGGCGAATATAATGGGTGGGGCATCGTTTCCCATTCAAACTGCCCTAGTCTTTGGAATGTCATCCTCGCTGTACGTGTGCGAGCATTATCCTGATGGAAGAACAACTTTCGTCTTGGAACCAGTGATGGTCATTTTTCTTCTAGCACAGGTATCGGTGAATGGTTGAATGACCAAATCCAAGCTTTTCTGCTTGTTCCTCAACAGTTACGATGGGATTTTGTTCCACCAGGGTTTGCGAACTTCAAAAGAGATACAAAACGATCTCCAAAACTATAAAATCTATTTTGATGCAGTATTTATACATTTGCCTAAGGCGGTGAGCGGGAAGAATCGTTAGAACGCCGGACAAAACTCTTATCAGTATTTTGTCCGTCTTTACGTTCTGATTTCAAATTCCGCCCAAGTCAACTTTGCTTTTCATTCGTTCGAGGTCGATAAAGTAAGTACAAGTTAAGCACTAGGGGTCAATATAATCGACTAGCCCTCGCTTCACAAATTTCCAGCATCATAACTGTAGTAGAAAAAAATATTTGTCTGAAGCAATCGAAACCGGGAATGAATACCAGAAATGGTGCTAACATCTTCAAGGAGCATCGCTAATATTGTTGTGCAGTGGCTTTGAGCTTTGATACTGAAGATGTAGAGAAGTATGAGAAATGTTGTTACAGAATTGATCATTCCATCTTTACTCTGTGATGAAGTATTCGCCTAAGAATATATTGTGAATTATTCAGGCCCACATTGATTAAATATTCATACCGACATCAGTCATATGTATGTTAAAAAGTTTAGGTGGGAATTTTTTTTTTTAAATCATTGTCAGGAAGATTGCCAGATATAGAATATCTATTCTTCACATTGGCAAAAGGTCACGTATTTTCTTAGAGAGAAGGACACAGATTTGTTTATTGTTTCAGCCATTGAATTATAAGCCATATGAATTATAAGCCATATTAGGGTACCCTCTTCAAGGGTTTTACTCGAATAAAAGTACCCTATTATTTATTTCAAAATCTGCTACTTATTCCATCCGTTTTTTTTCTCTGCTAAACCGCTGTTTACAGGAACATAAACAAAACAGCACCGGTTGTCAAGTGATGATGGGATACAGGCCCAGAGACACGCATACACACACACACAGATTTATATATATATATATATATATATATATATATATATATATATATATATATATATATATATATACATGTGTGGTTGTGTAACTATGTACATGTTTTTATATATCCGAAATGTATAGTATTAAATATCCATAAAGGGTGGTCTTACCAACCGGTTTTGTGTAAACAATACAATGGAGTGTTAGTTTACGAACCGATTATATAACTTTACGTTCATCAGAGTTAGCTGATATGAAAGGGGATATGGTGACTTGTTGAATATCCCAGGTTGTAATATTCCAAATCTATTTGCAAAAGATGTATAAAGAATATTATAATCACCATATTCCCTTCCATATCGGCTAACTCTGATGAGCATAAAGATGTTACCTAATATTCCATTGTATTTTTTACGTGAAACCGATTGGTAAGACCACCCTTTATGGATATTTAATACTATACATATCGGATAATATATATATATATATATATATATATATATATATA
>NC_068982.1:56764784-56766177 GCF_001194135.2 Octopus bimaculoides | reverse complement strand
TAAAGACTCCCTTGAGCCATGAATGACCATGGGATTGCACCGAAAATGTTACCCTCCGAGGCACAAGTCCGTGCAAGGCTGTTTATGGAAGACCAGCAGTCGCTCATGCATACCAACCTTCCTTCTTCACGCCACCGATGTTATCCAAGGGAAATGCAGAGGCTGACACAGCTTGGCACCAGTTACATCACAACTCATTTCTACAGCTGAGTGAACTGGTGCAACGTGAAATAAAATGTCTTGTTCAAGAACACAATACACAGCACTGTCCAGGTATCGAATTCACTACCTCATGATTGTGAGCCCGATGCTCTAACCACTGAGTCATGCGCCTTCACACACACACACACACACACACACACACACAAACACACATACATATACATTTACATTATGATTTCGTTTAGGAATAGCGATAGAAATAACCAGTTGAAGTAAAATATGAGAGTTCCAGACAGGGGAAAGCAATCAGGGATTTTTTCGGTATAAGGGAGATAGTAAAAAATGTTGGGAATGACTAGGTTTTATTAATTTAACATGATTTGGTATAGTAAGAATAGAATGTTAGAAGTGGTTAAGTTTTGCTTTATATATTTTTCAAAGAGGTAACATTCCTTATTAAAAATTGTTAGAAATGGTTAATTTTTGGCTAATAGCTTTCAATGAAGTAGGTTTCCTTATTTAATCTAACTTGTGTTGGTGTTCCAATGGCACATTGATAAAATAGAAAGATTACAAATTGTGGTAGCAGTTGCTTTGCGCATTTCTCAATGTGTGCACTAAAGGGAATCATTCTGTATTCTGGGGATGCAATCTGCTGTCGGTGCAGAGTGCATCTACGTCTGAGCAATAATCCCGTGGACCCTATGTAGTTTCGGTGGCAGCCCGAGCATCATACAACATAAATCAGGTTTTCTGAGGTACAAGTAAAGTCTGATTTGATTTTGAATTTTTGTCCATCTTTGAAAAGGAAATCTGATCTATATTAAAGGTTTGGGCATGTTGCATAAGTTGGTCGACCACATTTCTTCACTTTTGCGTCCGTTATTTTAGAAAATAATTTTGCTTTTGTGAAGACCGTTTTTAGTAACTTCGGTTGTTTGTGGCTTTTAATGATCTTATGTGTGCGCAAAATTTCCTTTGATTTGGGATTCTTATGTAGCATTGGTAAATTTTGGGTGATGATCGTGAAGGTTTCTTTGTTTCAGTAAAGCGAAGAAATGACACAATATCGATAAAGAAATTTGAGAAATTTGAAAAGAAAATACGAAACCGGTTATTTCTCCAGAAACAATGTTACTTTACACAAATGTTTATAACATTTTCCTAACATAACGATTTAAATGTATTCTTTAACCATATAACACGAGAGTTCTGTAGTCTTTTTCACTCT
>NC_068982.1:56761473-56763050 GCF_001194135.2 Octopus bimaculoides | reverse complement strand
AACCCCCACCCCCACCTTATATTTATGATCGTTGTAGCTATAATGCTTTGCCCCTTTCCTCTCTTGGGTAAAACAGAAATAATGAAAAAGGAACAAAACTGTGTCTCTTCTTTCGGAAGTAAAAATTTAATCCTGTTTGTTACACGTTTTTATTTCATGTATTTTCTCCCTCTATTTTTAATTTTTTTTTTGTTGAGGGGAAAGGATTCCAACAGGGAATTGTAATCACTGAAAAGATATCTATCTATCTATCAGGGAAACATTTTTTGGTGTAGTTTCTAGCTTAAAGCATTAGTGAGAAAATTATCATGGCAGCTTATTAAGTCAATCGTCTTGCTGACAATCTGTCTCGTCACAACCATATTTTTCTTTCTTTTTTTCTTTTTTCTTTTTTGGAGTTTTTATGTGTATGTCTTTGTTTCTTTCTTCAATTCATTGAGTCTTCATCATATAATTAATAAATGAATAAAAGAAAATTTAAAATAAAATAAAGCAAAGTGAAAATCAATGAATATTGAAGGCAAAAGATTAAGAAAGAAATCTCATTCAGTTCTATTCAATTTAGTTTTCTTTTCAATGGAATTTTCTTTATTCTTTGATTTTTGTTTTGTTTGGCGCTTCCTTTCTAATAGCCCTCGTTGAAACGATATGAACAAACATAAAGATAAGGCTCACAAGTGTCTTACAACTGTCGGAGTGATGTTCACATTAACGCCATCTGATATGAAAAATCATTTTCTAACATACACGCAGCAGCAGCAAATTCGCAACAACAATTATAACAATTACAACAACATATAATAAAGATAACTACAAATAGAGATAAACGTATAAAATTGTGCGTGTATGTGTACATGTGTGTGGGGAAAAGGAAAGAGAGGGGGGGAGAGATTGAGTGAGTGAATGAATGAGTGGGTGAGTGAGTGAGTGAATAATAGCAAAATATGAGAAATGATGAAGTTGATGCATATGAAGCTGGTGACAGTCCCCATCTACTATGAGTGGACGGTGACGGATATGAAGGAAATAGTCCGAATGGTGACGATGGCAGTGGTGGCGGTGGCGGTGGCGGTGGTGGTGGTAGGGGAAGAAGTCGGTGGAGTTTATTCTAGTATCGGTGGTGATGGTGAGAGAGAGTATATATATATGATGGCAGTGATGATGATATTTATGATGACATTAAAAGTAATCAATTTGCAATGATTACTACAGATAAGATAAGAAGTGAAGCTTGCAATGAACGAGGAGCTTCTTTATGGTCGCTCAAAATGCTAGAAGCAACAACCAAATCACCCTCAAAAAATCAGTGTATAGTCTTAGAGCGACACATTCAAATTGTAGAATGTATCGGTGACCTGTCCCATGCACACGGAGCTAACTTTGTTGTGTAGCGAAAGT
This sequence comes from Octopus bimaculoides, assembly GCF_001194135.2. Taxonomy (NCBI): domain Eukaryota; kingdom Metazoa; phylum Mollusca; class Cephalopoda; order Octopoda; family Octopodidae; genus Octopus; species Octopus bimaculoides. The sequence continues at coordinate 56,761,652 of NC_068982.1, read as the reverse complement.
ACAGAATAGACGCAGGCGTGGCTTGCTTTCTTTGCAACTGTGTGTTTTCGGGTTCAGCCCCGACCAAATGACTTGTGAGTGAATTTAGTGGACAGAAATTGTATGGAAGCTCCTCGTATATATGTGTGTATATGTGGTGTGTGTGTGTGTGTGTGTGTGTGTGTGTGTGTGTGTGTGTG
>NC_068982.1:56753883-56759166 GCF_001194135.2 Octopus bimaculoides | reverse complement strand
TATATATATAGTGACTCCCTTGCAAAACTTGTTGCTTCACTGAATCTACGTAATTCAGACTGACCGATGCAACATGAATACTCGAGTACATAGTATTGACAACCTGCAAAAAGGGTGAAATGCGTGGTCACCTCCGGAACGATTTCGTTCCGTCTGGTCCTGAAGTATATTGTGTTTTATAGCATACTGCGACGATAAGGGAATCTTTTCCTAAACGACCACTACACCTTCTAACTTTTCAACGATATACATACGTTAAGTATGTCATATGAAAACATTTTTATAAACAGACATTGAAGCGCCGAGTGAGTTGGTGTTTTACAGATAATAAAGTAATTCTCGTGCACCAAATAGCTGCGAAAACAGTGTAGAAAATTGGGTAAATACCCTAAGAAGACAGTGGTGGGGGTGGGGGTGGGCCAGCAAGTCGCTACAAAAAAGTCGAACCCTATACCTCCCAAATTCCGGCTGAGTGCTCTGTACCATTTGGCTAAGCCACCCCTGACAACGGGTACCATTTTTTCTGACGAAATAAAATAGGTAAAAACTGCAACATAGTTTTGGTTTCTTTCTTTTTGTAGTTTACTTTGTACCTTCTCGCACTGTTACTGCCTTACACAACAAATCTCTTTAAAATACATGTGTGTGAGAGAGAGAGAAAGAGTGTGTGTTGTGTGTGTGTATGCGTGTGTATGTGTGTGTGTGTATGCATACAGAGAGATGGAGAGGGAGACAAACAAAGAGATTGATAAACAGATATTTAATACATAATAGCCAGTAGCAATTCGGTGTAACATCGATCGCAAGTGTCTATCTATAGCAGATGGTGAAGTAGATAACTTACCAGATGGGAGTGGCTCTAACGGAATGAAAATTCGATAGACAACAAAACAATTAAAGGTGCAATAGATAGTAAAATAGAATATAAATCGTACGATAGAAAGTGCGTTAGCAAAGTTCTCAGAAGATTTCTGACAGGAGTCGCTACGAGTATGCAGATGTTTAAAGAAAATAATTGTTATATGAACATTAATAAAAAAAAAGTCAGAATTAAGAAAAAAATCACAATATCCACACTTTTTGTAGATGGTTCTAAATAATATAAATATGCTTTATAGGTTTCGAAGTGGTCAAATGGAGGATTGCTGTTATTTCTCATTTTGAGAGTGACGACAGAGCGTCTCTAACTAGAGGCATAGTTAATACTTGAAGGTTTTCGTTAAATGCCGATACTCACCGATTATATTCATTCCTTTCTATGCTTTACATACATTAGCACACACACACATACACACACACACATGGTTAAGGAGTCCGTTTTGTAACCACATGGTTTCGGGTTCAGTCCCACTGCGCGGTACCTTAGGAAAGTGTCTTCTACTATAACCACGGGCAGCCTTGTGAGTGAATTTAGTTGGCAGAAACTGCGCGCGCGTGTTTGTGCCTCCATATTTGTGTTCGTACTCCACCATTGCTTTACAACTATCATTGGTTTGTTAACGTCCCCATATCTTAACGGTTCGGGAAAGGAGACAATAGAATAAGTACCAAACTTTAAAACAATAAGTAATGGAGTCAGTGTGTTCCACAACACATTTTACGGCAGTGCTCCAGTATGACTGCAGTCCTATAACTGAAACAAGTAAAAGGCAATATCTACGCTGCCCAGATTACATTCGACAACTATATTACATATGTATGTCAATACTTACAGATATAGATAAGCTGATTTAGAATTTAGGATCCCATCAGAACAGGGTTATACGAAGTATCGCTGTTTCTTATGTATGTGGAATGCACTATCTCGTAATCAACATATTGTATGTATAGATTGCTTTCAAAGACCTTTCATTGAATTTATTTATTATATTAATGGTTTCAAATTTCAGCAAAAGAGACCGATAGAATGGGTACCAGGTTTAAAAAAGCAAGTAGTGGGGGTCGATTCGTTCGATTAAAAATTCTTCAAGGTGGTGTCCCGGCATGACCGCAACCTAATGACTGAAACAAGTAAAAGATGAAGGATAAACGTTTCTGGGTAACGTAGTGCAGACACCTATGAATACGTTGCGTATAATTCTCTTCAAAACCACCGATCATTGGAAGGAGGAACTCTTTAGAAACATTTTGCATCTTGGAATGCAAAATGTTGCTAAAATTTTCTCTGTCTGCATCAACATTTGCTACTTTGTTCATGAAAACTTGGTCGTGTATCTGACATGCAATGTGAATGACTACATCAAGATATTTCCTATTTCATTATTGCCCACAAGGGGCTAAACACAGAGGGGACAAGCAAAGGGTTTAAGTCGATTACATCGACCCCAGTGAGTAACTAGTACCTTATTTATCAACCCCGAAAGGATGAAAGGCAAAGTCGACCTCGGCGGAACTTGAACTCAAAACGTAACGGCAGACGAAATACCGCTAAGCACTTCGCCCTGCGCACTAACGTTTCTGCCAGCTCACCGCCTTAGATAACATCAAGATATTTCCGTCAGTTAAAAACAGATATCAAGGAAATTGGTAAGAAAGCATTCTTGAAGACCATTTCTGCGATATGCAACGTGACGTAACTAATCATAACTTAAATATTGAAGATGAACTAAAAGTATATTAAAATATCTGGATTTTATTCCTTTGTTTTCATTACTTAACAATGCGACACATAGTAAGTTGAATTGTCGAAATATTACTTGTCAGAATATCACGTGGTCTGACAGTACCGGCGACCGCAGCAGGTACGGTTATATCAGCGATATAAACACGAGTGCTTTTATGCACCACAATTCCATATGAGAGACCCTCTCGTGGTAAACAATGCAGTAGTCTGTGTTTTAACACATCCTGTCTTAGTAGAAGTCAAATATTACCTTTCTGTATTAATACTGCTTCTGTCGCTATTACCTATTTTTTAATAAGCCCACTGACTATCTGCGACATCGTTGCCTGAACAGACACTGTGATTCTATATATCGTTGGTGGGAGTATCGGCTGCTGTTTCTAGCGGGACATCTGCCATTAAGAAGCCCAAGCAAGGGCGAAATCGAGTGATCTGATAGCTTCGGTGGCCGCAGCGGTCGGTTATCGCCCGTCAGCGATATAAACTCGAACGCTTTTATGACCGCAAGTCTATATGACAGGTCCTCTCATGGAAAATAGCGCAGTATTCTGTATTCTACATAGCATCCAGTTTAGTGGAAGATAAATATTACCTTTTGGTATTAATACTGCTTTTGTCCCTATTAATTACTATTTAAACTAAGTAATAAATGCTGTAAACGCGCTAAACATTAGCAAAACAGTTAATTGTTGTCCTGAATTCAAACTCTAAGATGAAAATCAAGGCGTATGGGAATCTGAACTTGTGTAACCTTATGTTTCTTTATTATACATAACTCAAAATAGTGAGACTGAAATTTCATTAAACCCTTTCTACTATAGGCATAAGTCCTGAAATTTTGGGAGAGGGAATAGTCAATTGCATTGACCTCAGTGTTTGAATGATACTTAATTTATCGACCCCGAAAGGAGGAAAGGCAAAGACGACCTCGGCAGAATTTTAACCCAAGATGTGAAGACAAATGCATTCCTACTAAACATTTTGTCCGACGTGCTAACGGTTCTACCAGCTTGCCGCTTTTAATAACCAAGTTATTGGTTTCAAATTCTGGTAAGTTTGGAGGAGGGGATAAGTCGATTATATCGATCCTAGTGCTTAACTAGTATTTAATTTATCGACTCCGAAGGATAAAAAGCAAAATCAATCTCGGCGGAATTTGAACTCAGAGCATAAAGATGGACCAAATGCTTGGCAGCATTTGGTCCGGAGTGTTAACCATTCTGCCATTTCGCATGCTTTGAGTTTTCGTTAAACACTCCGTAGCATGAGAAAAACTTATTTCAAATCGCATTTATCTTATTAAAACTTATTGAGCATGTGTGGTAAGTAGCTTGCTTACCAACCACATGGTTCCGGGTTCATTCCCACTGCGTGGCATCTTGGGCAAGTGTCTTCTACTATAGCCTCGGGCCGACCAAAGCCTTGTGAGTGGATTTGGAAGATGGAAACTGAAAGAAGCCTGTCGTATATATGTATATATGTATGTGTGTGTATATGTTTGTGTGTCTGTGTTTGTCCCCCCAACATCGCTTGACAACCGATGCTGGTGTGTTTACGTCCCCGTAACTTAGAGGTTCGGCAAAAGAGATCGATAGAATAAGTACTCGGCTTACAAAGAATAAGTCCTGGGGTCGATTTTCTCGACTAAAGGCGGTGCTCCAGCATGGCCGCAGTCAAATGACTGAAACAAGTAAAAGAGTAAAAGAGTAAAGAATCTTGTTGATTTTGAAATATATTCTTGATGTTTTTGAGGAATATATGCTGTCATATAGCTACAATTCCATGATGTGTATTTTAGACCCGAATTTTTCAATCACTTTTGGTGTTGACAATCTCACCCCTAGAAAGATTCCGTTCAAAATGTTTGATGTTCAGTATTCTTGTTCTGCTTTACATCAGTTACCAGTATATACAAACGAGTATATTTTGAACAACATCCTTTCTGAAACCTGCTGATGAATGAAATAGATGTTTGTATATAATGAGAAACATTTGTCTTCCAGTTACGCAATTCGGTCTCGGTTCAAAAACTATGCACTGTATCTCAACTTGAATAACCTTTCATTAATTTTCAGTTTGTTCGATTTAAATATATGTGCACGTGTGAAGATACACATAATAGAGAGAGAGAGAGAGAGAGAGAGAGAGAGAGAGAGAGAGAGAGAGAGAGAGAGAGAGAGAGAGGGAGAGAGAGAGAGAGAGAGAGAGGAACAGAGGGAGCAAATGTGGAATCATCAAGAAATACGTAAAGAAATCTTTATTAACGAAAATTCTCATGGCGAATTCAAACATCATAGCTTATATCTATAGTTGATTTCGCTTCAAAAAACATTGTTGATAAATCCTTATACAGACGCGCGCGCGCTCACACACACACACACATACACACACACATACACACACACACACACACACACACACATAGCCACACGCATAACAGAACATTATCGTATGTATATATACGTATGTATAAAGATATATACACTTATATATATAGCACAATATCTGTATCACGTCCTCGCGTTGTTGTTTTCTTGTTTTCTTTTTGTCGTTTTTCTTGTTTGAACTCACTATATATATATATATATATATATATATATATATGTGTGTGTGTGTGTGTGTGTGTGTGTATGTATGTATGTATGTATGTATATATATAT
>NC_068982.1:56747850-56752530 GCF_001194135.2 Octopus bimaculoides | reverse complement strand
TATATATATTGAGAGAGAGAGAGAGAGAGACACACACACACACACAAATGCATACATATGCATGCACATATATCTGTCCACACACATGTAAACACATACACTGACACATATATACACTGCATGAATATGAGATATAAATATAACTGGAAAGGATAAAATTTGAGACTTTCTTCCCTTTTATTCGAATATTCAAACAAAGAAGACTTAATACAGTCAGCAGACTGCGTCTGATGATCCACAACACACAGACATAAAAGTAATTCTATTCTCTATATCCGGGACAACGTTATTAAAGGCTTTAATTTTTAATTGAGGTTTCGTTCTAACACACATATATACTTCCTTTTTCATGACTCTACCTACTTTTTGTTTTTGTATTGCTTTTTCCATCATTTTCTTTTGCTTAGTAAAGTGTTGGTAGAACAAGAAACGCAATGGACAAAATGTCTCGTTACTTTATTTAGGTACTTGGGCGAGCTGGTAGCATCGTTTGCGCATTGGGCAGAATGTTTAGTGACATTTCTTCGGAGTCTATGTTCTGATTTCAAATCATGCCGAGGTTAATTTTGCCTTTCATTCTTTCTGGATCAAGTATCGCGTAAAAATGTCTGACCTTGTGGCTATAATAGAAAGGTTTATTATTATCATTAAGGCAGCAAGCTGACAGAATCGTTAGCGCCCAGGGGAAAATGCTTAGCAACATTTCTTTTGGTTTAACGTTCGGAGTTCAAATACCACTGTGATATTGATCAAATAAGTAGCAATTGAAGACGTGGGAGTAATATAATCGACTAACTGCACTTCGCTTAGAATGTTGAGACTAACATAGGCACAAAATTCCTGGCTTTATTAGGTAAAACTTTCCCAAGAGAAACATAAGTACAGGAAAATTCTTAACAGACGTTTGATAAATATTTCATACAGATACAGCTCCAATATAAAGGATATTATCACTCGTAAGCTATACCAAGAGCCTGCCTATTCCTAGTTGTAAGTGCCAAAATTCCTTGAAGCTTGCTCATCCGATCAGGCATACTTGATAAACTCAGTTGGTTATGAAAGTGAAGTTACAGTAGTGACCCAAAATAATAAAATACAAAAGAAAAACTATGTCGATTTAGTTTTGCTTATTTGTTGGAAAGACACTTAGACAAAAATGTAGCCACTAAGTTGGTTGGCCATATATGGAAAGCTGAAGGCCAACTACACCCCACATACAATCAAGTGGAGCATTGTGGAAAAAGCCACGCAGTGCGTAAACGGCTCAAAGTGATGCATGTTGTGTTGCTAAAAGACCTCACATTCTTTTAAGATCCACTACACTACTTAAATCCAGATCCGAAAGTTTTAGCAAATGCGATCACATCGACGAAGTTCTTTTGTTGAAATGGAAGACACCACCCTCTCCGGATTAATCATGTTGTTCACAGACTTTGGCCTCCTTCCCGTTGTATTATTTAACTCCTGTTATACAATTTATGCTTTCGACGGTCAAAGGGAACGCAATTGATTTTCTTTCCCTTTTTTCTTTTTTCCGTTTCTATTTACCTTTTGTTTTCTCAGTCCACTTATTCTTATTCCACCTTTTACATTCACCTTCTCGCCTTTTCTCATGTTTTCCAATAGACCAGCATCTTTTCACGGTTTTCAAATAAGACAAGCCATGTGTATTCGAGCCTGAAAGATTGCTTTAAGAAACAAGACATGATATATAAATCTGCCGAATTATTGTGTTTCCGCTGCATGAAACTATTGGTAGCTCAAATTTAAATCCTGTGTATATAAAAATTATATTTAACTCACACTGAATGGAGTACTTTTGTTATTGATCCCATTCATAAATAAACAGTAATTTATATATATATATATAATGGTTTAGAAATGGGCTTGGCTCGAAACTCTTGGCCTTTGCGTTACTTCTTTAGCAGTATCGTCAAATAAAATATAGTTATGCGGGTGCGAGATGTGTTTGTGCATACATGTGTGTATGTGAGAGCGCGTTTGTGTGTATGTGTCTGTGCTTGTGTGTGTGCGCGCGTGCGTGAGTATGTGAGCGCGCGCGTGCGTGAGTATGTGAGCGCGCGCGTACGTGAATATATGAGTGCGCGCGAACATTCACATAGTTTCGGTAGCTTTATGCTTTTCTGTCAATAGCTATCTCCAGTGTGATCAGTATTCAGTCTGACAGACAGTTATTTCTTGGCACAGAGCACTACGCAAGCATTTTACGTTGACACATGACAAATGCTGCGATGATTTTTCCCATTTTTAAGAACATTCCATGCATCGGCCATTCTCGAGTCCACACTCCAGAAATCTTGCTGACGTCATTTACAGCACATCAATCAGCAACACCCTCACCCCACTACCCTAACTATGCTACTAATATCTCTTTCTTGTAACAAATCAGTGAAACAAAAAGCCTTTAAGACCTGCTAGTAATAGCAGCCAATCTCTCTCAACTCCACCGTCTTTAAGTTGGAATATCAGATGGGATAACGTAATCCTGGTTTTCTTTAAACTGTCTGAATAAAAAACGGGATGATCACTGCTGGATTAATTTTGATCAGAGCTCTGCAGGATCTCATTTGTAACAAATCGGTGAAAAGAGCTTCTACTGACTTGCCAGAAATAGTAGCCAAATCTCTCTCAAATCGAGCCGTCTTTAAGTTCGAACAGTGGTTCTCAACCGGAGTCCATATGGCCCCTGATGATCCGTATAAGATTTTGGGAGGTCCAGGCAACAAAATATTAAATTGGAAAACCTGAAAATTTTTACTTTTAATGTATTTATTACAAGAAATAGCTGTTTCTTTCTCTAACATTTTACATAGTTCAACCTACACAAGTTGATGTGTGAAAAACGAAATAGGAGTTTTGTAAGAAATTTCTATAAAAATAGTTTTTAAACATCGAATAGCTATGGGGATTCGCTAGAATAATATAGTAATTAAAGGGGTCCATAGATTTTTTTTTAATGGTTGAGAACCCCTGAATTAGAATGTCAGATGGGATAACATAATCCTAGTTGTCTGAATAAAAAACGGGATGATCACTGCTGGATCGATTTTGATCAGCGCTTTACAGGGTCTAACTATGCTAATATCTCTCTTGTAATCATTGAAAAAGAAAAGCTCCTACGACCCGCTAGAAATAGTAGCCAAATCTCTATCAAACCAAGCCGTCTCTAAGTTAGAATGTTAGATGGGGTAATGTAGTCCTAGCTGTCTTTACACTGACTGAATAAAAACACGGGATGATCATTGCTGGATCAATTTTGATCAGAGCTCTGTAGGATCAGTGCAGACCTGAACTTATACAATAATAACATTAATGTCGACGCTATTATGTTTCTAATATAGGCGCAAAGCCTGAAATAACTTTTACCTTTTATTGTTCACTAGTTTGTCATACTGCAAAATTCCTAATTCTTTTTTTTTATTATTATTTAAATTTCTAGTAAAAATTAATACAGACATGACAGTAAAAAAAAGTTTAGTAAACAAGAATAGTGTCTTACATCTGCCAAGGTTGCAGGGGGAATGTTGGTTAATTTTATATCAATATTTTGAATTTAGCGCCAAAGGCGTCTGAATCTCCTTAGTCAAATCTGCCAGGGACAACTACTATAATTCACTGCCATCTTACCTGTCAAGTCATTTGAGTGGTCGAACACAATTGAAACAAACAAACCTTGTCAAATTATTTGTTGATATAACGTTAGTGGCCGCGAGCGTAAAGCCGTATAGGCAAATTAACAAATCATATATCAGATATATAGATATATCTATATATACTAAAGTACTACATAAGCACCTGCTTCGCTAAAAATAGAAGTCAAAATACTTCTAAGCCACAGAAGAATTATTAAATTAATACAGGCAAAATATATATATCCCAAACTTTATTTAATTTGCTTTGCGGGAGCGACTGTTTTGCCGAAGACGCATCTTGTCCTAACGCTCGAAACACGGAGTAGATAAAACAGGGGACAACTGATGAAGGGATTGTTTTTTATGTTGCCTGTCTCGTTTTTCTATTTGTTTCTTTCGTTGTTCAAAAAAAAGTTCGTTTTCCATGTTTTTTTTAATTCATGTTCTCGTTTTTTATGTTTACGTTTTTTGACGTCCTGTACCCATATATGCATGTGTATATACATATATGTAAGCATGTACATGTATGTATGCATATATGCATATATGTATATATATTATCTATATTATCATATGATCGAACGCCATGCATCCATTTCCAAGTAAGTTTTACCTTAATAATTCTGATGCGACACTATTCTATCACTATCTATATTCCTCTCTCTCTTCCCCTTTCTATATTCTTTTTTCTCTCCCACCCTTTCACTAATTCTTCTCCTCCCCCTTCACCGTTCTCTTTCTGTCCCTCTCTCTCCTTCATATTATTCCAGAGTTTTACCAATGTTTTCTTCGAAACATGTCGGAAGTATAAAGATCTGAATAACAAATGCGTTTAACTCCATTTCACTAAAACATTTCACTAAATCCTGAAATTTCTACCTTTAGAAGTAGGCTGTAACATCCTTGGTACTTATGTGAATTTTTTGCTACCCTGGTAACTATTTATTTATTTCTTCCGTGTTATATATTACACATCGAAAGAATACACATACATATATATATATATATATATATATATATATATATA
>NC_068982.1:56740152-56747778 GCF_001194135.2 Octopus bimaculoides | reverse complement strand
ATATGAGATTCTTAACCACACAGTTATACCTCCGACACTGATTTGCATAAATTTGCCTACCAAAACCCTGCAAGCTCTGATCTACTGGTGTGTTGTATTCACCAGCATTTCTATTTCAAATACAGTAACATTGTTTCCAAGTATTCGATTTCGCCAAGAGCCATCAAATTCACGAGAAGAGTTTAGTCAATTATATCGATCTCAGTACTTGACTTGGCAGTTTTCTTTTACAAGCATCGTGGTTGAGAAGCTGTTGCTAAAAGGCACAGAAATGGCTGTAGTTAAGACATTTAGTGAAAATGGTACTTCCCTTCCCACGCGAACATCCACTATAAAGTCAGACAGTTAGTCATTGTAGGAGGTCAATAGTAGTAGAATTTTTGAGTTTGCGTTGTGATTTTGGTTTGAAGAAAGCGTTGCGGTGAGTCGGAATGTTTGTTGTTGTTAAAGAATATTGTTGAAGAATATCGCTATATATTATTGTTGAACCTTTGTCGAATAATTTTGTAAATTGTTGTACTACCCATTGTGGGTATGGATACAACAAGCTACGCTGCGGTAGCAGGCAAAAGCCTGTCTGCCAATGCTATGGAAATGACAGAAATTAAAATGGACATAAAGAGAATTTTAAACCACAAAAAATTAATTGTGAAAGGAGATTGCCTTAGGGTGACGCCCCCGAAAGAGGACACGCAGCGCGCGGAGGAAAGAATTATAGTGTACAGAACACTAAATGTGGAAAGAAGGAAAACTGAAGTAGCAGCGACGGAAGATATAGAGGAGTGTCTTAGCCGAGTGAAGGAAATGACAACCTTCTATTCTAGAGGAAGGAAATTCGGCACAGTAGAGGTGCGTTTCAGAAATGAGGAAGATGCGAAAAGGCACTCCACGGTGGCCTTAAAAGCTGCAAGGTGGGCATTCTTGCCAACTTACTGCGGGAAACGTGCCGTGAGAGTAAGAATAGGCAGAGTGCCCCCAGAGATCAACGAGGAATGGCTGGTGGCAGCCATCATTTTCAATTGTAAGGAAGAGGTGGAAGTTGTGAAGGTGGAGAAGTTGAAAGAGATTAACTGGTGGGGATTTGGATTAGAAGTCCTTATCCATGTATCCCTACCGGATCTGCACAACATCGCGGAGGAGTTGGTGCTCCCCGATGAAACACGACTAAGAGTTGTGGTGGAGGTGAGACACCCAATATGTTACCAATGCAAAAATAGGGGACACATGCAGGCAAGGTGTCCCCTAAGAGAAGTACACATAAAGGAGACAGAAAGAAGCAGTGAGGCAGAGGTGGAGGAGGTGGAAGAAAGGGAAGAGGAAGCTGTGGTTGACAGGAAAAGGTTGAGGGTGGAGTCACCACTAAAAACCCAAAAAAAGAGGAAAGCAGGAAAGGCGGAAAAAAACATTGGTGGACGAAGCGGAAGAGACTGAGTCTCGAACTACAGAGCCGGAGACAACAACAAGTGATGAAAAAGATAGAACGACGTCCCAGCATGGCTGCTGTCCGTTGACATGAAACAAATAAAACATATAAGACAAAAAGATAAGGAGCTAGCAGCACGAAATATTTGGCTTCTTCCTGTCCGTACAGTAACTATTAATAATTATTCAAACTACCGCAGTTCTGCGAAAGCCTTCTAAGAACCAGCTGGTGAAGGTGATGGCAAGTTGGGAGGCGTGATAAATCTACGACAAATGTTAAGCGTGAACAGGATTCAAAGCAAATTCGAGTGAAGCTTGACATTTTTACAAGTTACCACTGTCATCAATTTGACTTGTCACCTACTTTCTTTTATTTCTATTTGTATTCCTTTATTTATTTACCATTTATTTATTGAAGTCTCTTTCCGTTCAATATTATTACTACATCCATTATAATATACAAGTGCCACAACAAAAATCTTAACCTCATTGTCACCAATACGAACCTCCACTACCAATAACGACAACAAGCCCCACCGGGGCCACCACAAACATCACCAACACCATTAATAACTCTATCACAAAGTCTACAGCTGCTACCGAACAAGAACACAGAGAATCTCATCTTCTTGTTATAGTTCTTGGTTAGGACTATTCAATATATTTCTTTCTGGATTCTTCTGCAAATGACACATGTCCCTTCTCCTTCTCTCTCACTCTCTTTCTCTCTCACTCTCTTTCTCTCTCTCATATTATTTATGTATATGTGTGTGTATGTGTGCGCGTATGTATGTGTATGTGTATGTATAGAGATGTGTGTGTATGTATATATATGTGTGTGTATGTATATATGTGTGTGTGGGTTTGTGTATATATATGTATGTGTGTATGTATATGTATGTGTGTATATATATATATATATGTATATATATATATATGTATGTATGTATATGTGTATACGCGTGTGTGTATATATATATATATATATATATATATATATATATATATATATATATATATATATATATATATATATATATAATCATAATCATTTTCACTCTTTCCCTCTTTTAATCTCTTTATTTTTCTATCGTTTGACTTAAACATATGCATACACACACACACACACACACTCTTACACATGCGCACGCGCAGACACAAGTACAGGTATGTGTGTGGCTTTTGAGATTTTGTATGTGTGCGTATGCATGTGTTTGCATGAGGGAGAAGGTGTGTGTGTATGTGTGTGCGCGTGTGTGTAGCTTGTTATTCCACCGAACCTAAGCAATTGTAAACATTTGAATAACTTTCCAAGAAAAGAAAATTAAAATTTGTTGTAAACATATAGCAAACGAAAGTGTTAGTAACCAAACGGGATATTGAGCGATTATAAATGGTACTGCGTCAGAAAATATTTTTTTCTTCTTCTTCATTCGTTGTTAAAACTATTTTGCAGATCAATCTGGTCATATTGGATTTTGATAAATATTTAATGGCGAAAGTACATACACACAGACACACACGTTTATATATATCCGCGAGCGCTTGTATGTATACATAAGCACATATGTAGGTAGGTAGGTAGGTATATATATATATATATATATATAGTAAGTATATATATATGTGTATGTATATGTACATCTATGTATACATATGTATATATGTGCATATATGTATGTGTATATATATATATATATATAAAATGTATCTAGATATATATATACAGACATACATATGTATGTGTATTTATGTATATGTTTTCTCTGTGCGCGTATATGTGTATGTGCGTGTGTCTATATGCGTTTGTATGTGAGAACTGTTTTTACAAAAACCTATTGCACCTGGCATACAAGAATAGTGATATATATTTGTGATCTAGCTATGATTTCCGGTCTAGATGGTATGTTTTACTGACAGAAAATCAAATTCCCCTATGGGCTGTGAGATGTTCATTTTTCAATCTCCCACTTTCCACGCCGTTACCAGTAAGCTGTGCCAATCACAACAGTACCACTTATTAGTATCATAAGGATACAAGAATGGAAGACATGTGTATATACATACATACATACATATATATATATATATATATATATATATATATATATATATATATGACATACTGATATACACGTATATCTATACATATAAATATACATGTGTGTGTGTGTGTGTGTGTACATATAACATTTATATCATATATATGACACACATACGAGGTTTGATCAATAAGTATCAGGACTGCTGCCGTAGTAACGAAGCTAAAGCACGCAGAGTAAAGCCGCTTGGCACAGATTGTCATTTAATTCTGCTGTGCATGCGCACTAAGTTTAACGTTCTAGCTTACTTCTTCTGTTTACAACAGCACTTGAAAGGAAGGTGTGTTGCGTGTGAACACTGCATTGACCATGACAAAGAAAGTTGTTACGGCGATACCTGCTCAGAGACCTACGCAAAGTTGCAGCAAGTGTATGGAGAGGAGTGTATGAGACACACACATGCGTACGAGTGGTTCAGACGTTTCCAAGATGGCCGAAAAAATGTCATTATTGACGAACGCTCTGAGAGACCCGCAACCAGCGGAACTGAGAAAAACATCGGAGATGAGCGTGCAGCTGTGAGAAGAAATCGTCGAATCACCATCCATGAGTTATCAGAGGTCGTGCAGATCAGTTACGGTTCAGTTCAGTCCATTATCACTAACGATTTGGGTATGAGACACGTGTCTGCCAAGTTTGTGCCAAAACTGCTCTCAGCTGACCAAAAAGACACTTAGGTCTCAGTTGCACAAGATCTCCTTGATTGTGTCTAGAACGATGAAACCTTTTGGAAACTTTGCGTAGACCTCTGAGCAGGTATCACCAAGCTTTTGCCAAAATTTGATGCAAATTCTCTGCTCAACTTTCTCTGTCATGGTCAATGCGACGATCACAGGCTTCACGCATTTCTTCTTTCCAAGTACTGTTGTAAACAGCACAAGTGAGCTACAACGTTAAAATTTAGTGCGCATGCACAACATGGTGGCAAGCGGCCTTACTCTGCATGCTTTAGCTTCGTTATTATAGCAACAGTCCGGATACTTATTGCGTATATGATGACGGGAACCTTGGCAAGTTATTAAAAAAAAAAATTAATAACTTACCAGCGTTCTCTTCATCATATACGCAGTAATCAAATTCGGTTAAAATGACTTATTGATGTTTTGTTTTTCTTTATTTCCTGATGAGATGATTACATTGTTTTACATCATTTCATTCCCTCGGTAATAATACCAATGTTTTCTTCGAAACATATGTCGGAAGTATAAAGGTTTGAATAACATCTGCGTTTAACTCCGTTTCTTAATTTATCTATGTTATTTAAAAACATTTCACTAAACCCTGGAATTTCTACCTTTATAAGTAGGCTGTAACATCCTGGGCACTTATGTGAATTTTTGCTACCTTGGTAACTATTTTTTAGTTTTTCCGTGTTATTTGTACACATTGAAAAAATACACATACATACATACATACATACATACATACATACATATATATATATATATATATATATATATATACACAGATATATCATAGTACTTATAAAACAAATTCGCTCACACCAACATCAACAATACTACTACTACCAACTCTAATTTTTTTTCAATCCCACTAGTTTTACCAATACTAGTACCACCACCATTATCGCTACAACCGACACTATTAGCACAATCATCACTTCTTCCGGTGAAACACCAGGGGACCGCTACAAGAGGCACAACAAACACGCTTCGACTAAAACTTCCAACCGTCACACCACGTGAAACAGTAACTATCACTAAACGACAGCATCCACCAGTACGATAGTTACCGAATCTAGCTTTCTTACTACCAAAATAGTTTTAATCAACAACGCCACCATCATCTTAACCGCAACTTCTTTTACAACACTACGAAGGCTACCATCTCCACCGCCATCATTACCACCAATCTCACTTCTACATTCTCTTCCTCTTCTAACCACCACTTACAACAACAACATCACCACCACCACCATCATCACCAAATAAACTCAAAGCACAGCAAAAAAATATCCGAATTTTCATTCTTTTATTCATTCCATTAATTTTCAAATGTTTTTGTTTGTTTCTATTTTTTAAATTTTTACAGTTTTCAGCATTTCTATTGATTTGTTACAGTATTGTTATCAAATAAGAGGTGGTATCAAAAAGTTCCTGGACTAATTATGTTTAATAAAAATATAATTTATTTACCTAAGTATTAATATCATCTCGTTCGAAATAGTCACCTTGCGCAGCACTACACCGGTCCTAGCATTCCTCCCACTTTTGGAACCGGGCCTGGAGTCGTTTTCCGTAAGCGAGTTGAGGACCTTCTGCGATTCGCTCTGGATCTTGATAGTGGTGTTAAAACGACGACCTTTGAGCTGCATTTTCATCTTGGGGAATAGATGGAAGTCCGCAAGTGGTAAATCTGGCGAATAGGCTGGGTGCGGAAACGATACCGTGTTGTTTTGGGCAAAAAACTCGTGTATTAACAAGGACACCTTTAGGTAGTTTTCTGACCTGCTAGAAAAGTAACCAAATTCCTTTTAAATTAAAACGTATGCTGTTAAAAAAGAGAGAGAAGATACCTTTAAATGTCCTATGATATTTAAAACATAGACACCTAAGTACAAGCATGGCTGAATGGTCACGCTCGTTTCACAACGGCGTTGTTTTAGCTTCAGTTCCACGGTTCGACATGTTAAGTGTCTTCTACAATAGCCCCGAGTCGACCAATGTCTTGTGAGTAAATTTGGTTGGCAAAAACTGTCGTATATAAGTGTGTGTGTTTGTGTTTGCCCCTCTCTATCGATTAGCAACCTGTACTGGTTGGTTGACGTCCACGTAACTTAGCGATTCGGCAAAACTGACAGAGAGAATATTACTTTAACAAACAAAAAAATAAATATATATTTGGCTCTATATATATTTGAGTTGATTAACGCTTTCAAAGCAGTGCCACGGGATGGCCTTTGAACAAGAAAGGGAAAAAAACATTTCCTCTCAAATTATATTTCTCAACCATTTTTACCTATAGGCCTCTTTGATTCCCATTTCACTTGGATGGACCCACCTAGCCACTCGATTTTAAAAAGAATCATATTATATTTTTATAATTAAATATTAGGAATTCTATAACGAAAATTGTTGAAATATTTTGTGTATTGTATAAGCAGGACCAATTAATTCTTTCGGTCATGCTGGAGTACCACAGGACTTATTCATTGTAAGCCTAGTACTTATTCTATCGGTCACTTTTGCCGAACCGCTAAGGTTACGGGAACATAAACACACCAGCATCGGTTGTCAAGCGATGGTGGGGGAACAAACATAAACACACACATACACATACACGCATACACGAACACACACACACACATATACGTGTATATATATATATATATATATATATATATATATATACGACGGGCTTCTTTCAGTTTCTGTCTTCCAAATTCACTCACAAGGCTTTGGTCGGCCCGAGGTTATAGTAAAAGACACCTACCCAAGGTGCCACGCAGTGAGACTGAACACGGAACCATGTGGTTGGGAAGCAAGCTTTGCATATAAATTTTAATAACAAAATATTATGCGAACGCCAAGGGCCATGTTGACCCCGGTTGAGAACCACTGCTCTAAAAAGGACAAAATAGCCACAGCTGAAATAATCGGAGGTCTGTTTGATCACGTTTAACTCGGGGTTAAACAGCAACAAAAATGCTATCAACAACAGCTACAATAAGTACAAGAAAAACAATCATGTCAACACCAACATTATAACCCCCCCCCCCTAAAAAACTACAGGGAACGTATCAGAGATAGAAAAATGCTAGCGTGGAATACTAAAATTATTTGTGCTAGAAATAGCAGCTAAATTGAAAGACCAGTCCGAAAATGATAGGAAGGGTCACAGCTGGAAAGATTTTGAATGTAAGTATTGCCAGCTAGACTTAACCTGCGTTATGCTATGTTGTAAGAAATTTGTTTGTCAACCACATGGTCCTGGGTTCAGTCCTATTGCGTGGCACATTGGGTGTCTTTTACTATCGCCTCGGGCTGACCAAAGCCTTTGTGAGTGGATTTGGTAGACGGAAACTGAAAGAAACCCGTCTAGTGTGTGTGTGTGTGTGTGTGTGTGTGCGTGTGTTTTTTCC
>NC_068982.1:56734197-56738446 GCF_001194135.2 Octopus bimaculoides | reverse complement strand
GTGAGCTGGCAGAATCGTTAGCACGCCGGGTGAAATGCTTAGCAGTATTTGTCTGTCTTCACATTCTGAGTTCAAATTCCGCCAATGTTGACTTTGCCTTTCATCCATTCGTAATCGATGAAATAAGTACCAGTTACGCACTGAGATCGATGCAATCGACTAGTCTCCTCCCCCAAAATTTCAGGCCTTGTGACTTTAGTAGAAAGGATTATTATTATTGTTGTTACTATTATTATTATTATTATTGTCGTTGTTGTTGTTGTTATTATTATTATTATTAAGGCGGCGTGTTGACGGAATCGTTACCGCGTTAGACAAAATGCTTAACGCCATATCTTCTGACTCATTACGTTTTGAATTCAAAATCTTCTGGGGTCGATTTCGCTTTTCATCCTTTAGGGGTCGATAAAATAAGTTCCGGCCAAATACTGGGGCCAATGTAATCAACTTCACCTTCTCCCCCAAAAATGTGTTCACCTTTTGCCAAAATTTGAGAACTGTTGGCACGCTGGGTAAAATGCTTAGCGGCATTTCATCCATCTTTACGTTCTTAGTTCAAATTTCGCAAAGGTAAACTTTCATGCTTTCGTATTAACTGAGTACTGGAGTTAATATAGCCACCAGATTTCGGGCTATGCGCATTTAATTGAAGGAATTATTTTTTGCTGAAAGCCAGCGAGTTGACAGAATCCTTAACGCGCCGGGCAAAATGCTTAGCGTCAGTTCGTTCGTCTTTACGTTTTGAGTTCAAATTCCGCTGAGTTCAAATCTCTTTTTGAGATCGATAACATAAGTACATAAGTACCAGTTGAGCACTGGCGGTGATCTATCGACTTACGCCCTCTCTCATATTTTCAGGCCGTGTGCCAATAGTAGAAAAAAATGTTATTCGCTGAGAGGTTCGGTCAGACATGATAAATACATCTTGCTTCGCATACCTGCTCATAACCTGGTCCCGCAGTATTTGGAAGAGAGAGTTACAAGTATCACCGGCATCAGAGACATAAGTGACAATATTGACCCTTGGTTAATAGTTACCATGGCACAATATGGGCAGTGTTTAGTGTAAATGGGTTCGAGTGGGATCACCGTGAACATGCAAGCCTTCGTAAACTCGCAAAACAACAAAGCAATACTAGAATTGTGTACAATAGATAGTGCTGAGAGAAAGACGTTAAAATACAGCATTCAAGGTAAGTGACTTAGCTGCAACATATGTGGAAGCAAAACCCATTTAAGAGCTTTCTGCTGAGAAACACTAAAAGTGAAAAACCAACAAGAACAAATCATGGAGGTTATGAAACTTAGGTCGACATTAAATACAACTCATGAGTCAGCAAAGGAAATTGCCTCATGTGTCCCCCAAAAATCCACTTTCTCAACCACAATCGACGAAGACAACGGGTCTCCCGTATTAGAAAAAAACAGTTAGTTGTAAACTATCAAGAAATAACCCTCAAAATTGTAACCCACTATCCACTCTTGAAGATGGAGATAAGCAGATTTCTCAAAAAAAAGCGCAAAATGGACCCAACAGAAAAGGTAAGAAAAGCTATTTAAAACAGTAAAAAGGAGAGTCTCTGCCGAGAAAGAACTCATATCTTATGAAGAGGAGCCAATACTTTATGAAGAAGAATCCTCATCCTCTCTGAATGAAATAAAATCCACATTCATTCGCAAGAGTAACTAAGTATTAATAGGATTCTTATATTCTTATACAGTGTATAAAAAAGAATCAGACGAAGTTATTTATCGAGAATGAAATGGAATCACATTCTATATAGTATAGAATGATAGATTATTAGTACAAGCTTTGGACAGACTTTACAAAATGTTATGATTCCTCTTGATATAATAGTATGTGATTTGAGAGAGATTAGGCTGGTATTTCTGGCAAATTAAATTGCACCATAGACACTCCTATGCTGGTTAACGAATAAGTTATTGAAGACATGTGACGCTGAATCAGCCCCGACCCAACAGACCTACGATCAAAGGTGTTGCAACACTTTTATTTTTCATATATACATGCAATGTGTTCTTCCTTCTGAAGACGATAACTTATGATTTGTGAGTAATTTGGTTACTAATTCTAGCACATCGAGTGACGGTGAGGAGTATGCACCGCTTACGATAAACATTATTGCTTAATTTAACACTTGTGGTCTATTTCCGTTAAAAACTCATAGTCTCGACCGGCATTGCTACATTGTTACTATCATGTGGCCTCTCATTGCTTTACCTTCCCATATATTTCTCGTTGATGAATTATCGTGGATGAGAGAGAAGAAAAAAGTTGTTGCTGGAGAAAGAAGAAACAAAAGCAAAGAAAAAAACAAACAAACCAACAAAACAAACAAAAAACAAATGAGAATGGATTAACAAATGAAGAATGAAACGGAATTCAGATGTAGTAAGATGATGATTAAGATGACAACGATGATGATGATGATGATGGTGATGATGATGACGATGATGACGATGACGACGACGATGATGCCAACGATGGTGACAGGGAAGATCATGTTGACGACGCTGACAACTTCTTGAAGTAGTAGTAGTAGTAGTAGTAGTAGTAGTAGTAGTAGTAGTAGTAGTAGTAGTAGTAGTAGTAGTAGTTGAAGAAGAAGAAGAAGAAGAAGAAGAAGAAGAAGAAGAAGAAGAAGAAGAAGAAACAGTAGCAACAACAGCGGCGACAACTACAACAAACAACAGTAAACAACATTATCAACAAAAGCAACAACAAAAACTGAAACAGCAGCAACCAGAATAACAACAACAACAACAACAACAACGGCTACGACGGCGATGACGCCGACGACAACAACATCAACATCATCAACAATAACAAGTGAGAAGATTTGCCAAAGAATGATAGGTGTGCCATTGCTGTGTAGACTTAATGGTACAGCACTATTTTTAACTGGACATGAAAATAAATGAGAATGATGGAAAAGAAAAGTTGGAAATACGAAGATGGATGGACTTTGGAAATGGCATTAACGAATTGGAAACAGTCTTTTCTGATGTTGTTTTTGTTGTTTAGTTTCGTGTCGACGCTGATTCAGCAGTCATAATACGATCAAAGGCTTTCCAGCCGTAGCCATCCTGCTGTCTTTTATAGATATTGTGTTGCGTTATTTAATATCTTAAAGGCCGCAAGGTGTCGAGCTGGCAGAATCGTTAGCACACTGGGCGAAATGCTCAGCAGTATTTTGTCTATCTTTACGTTCTGAGTTCAAATTCCGCCGAGGTTGACTTTGTTTTTCATCCTTTCGGAGTTGATGAATTAAATACCAGTTGCCTACTGGGGATCGATCTAATCGACTGGCCTCCTCCCCAAAAATTTCGGGCCCTTGTGCCTAGAGTAGAAACGAATCGTAAGCACGCCGGGTGAAAGACTTATCAGCATTTCATCCGTCATCGGGTTCTGATTTTAGATTCTGACGAGATCGACTTTGCAATTCATCCAATCGAGTTCGATAAAATAAGTATCAGATGAGTACTGGGCTAATGTTATTGACTTATCTCCTTTCACAAAATTTCAGGCTTTGTGTCTATAACAGAAAGGATTATTTAATATATTAAGGCGGCGAGCTGGCAAGAGTCGTTAGCTTGCCGTGCAAAATGGCATTTCGATAAATTAAGTACCATTGAAACACTGGGGTCGATTGCTCAACACATGGCCACAAACAGCGTTTTCCCACATTGTCTCTGGCGATGAAAATGGTGCCTTTACGTTAATATGAAGCAGCGAAAACAACGGCTCAGTCCCGACAAACAAGTAACTCCGCGAACAAAACAAGGCTTTCATCCTCGAAAGACCATATTGTGTGTATGGTGAGATTGGGAAGGCATAGTTCATTACGAACTGCTTGAGCACAACCAAGCACACAATGCAGAGCTCTACGTTCAACATCTGCACCGACTCAACGAGGCAATTCAGCAAAACTGACCGAATAGGAAAAATAGCGTTCTTCTGCATCACGATAAAGCCCGTTCTCACATCACGAATATAGCCGAAGCCGCGATTCTAGAATTCGAATAGAAAGTGCTACCTCATCCTCCATACGCTCCAGACTCGGCGCTATCAGACTTTCATCTCTTTCGATTGTTTTCCAACGCTTTGCGCGGTGTATCGTTCAATAATGGCGTGAAATTGAGGGCTTGGTTGGACGAATTCTGAGTCAAAACCGGGAGATTTCTATCGCCGAGGCATCGAAAAACATATTGAATGATGGGGGGGGGG
>NC_068982.1:56732218-56733921 GCF_001194135.2 Octopus bimaculoides | reverse complement strand
TTAGTCGAACAAATCTGCCCCTGATTTGCTTTATCATTTTCCAAAGTCTAGCATTTATTCTATCTTTTATCTTTTAACTTTTACTTATTTAAGTCATTATTAGACTGTCACCATGCTGGGGCACCGCCTGTGGATTTTTATTTTCCTTTTTTGCTGAACCGCTAGGTTACAGGGCGTAAAGAAATCAACAACAGTTGTTAAGCAAAGTAGATGGGGGATAAACACACACACACACACACACACACACACACACACACACACACACACACACACACGCACGCACGCACAGATTTCTATACGTTTTTAGTCAACCAAATTCACTCACATGGCATTAGTCGGCCCGGAGTTATACTAGAAGACATTTGCCCAAGATGACACACGATGAGACTGAACACGAAACCACGGGATACAAAGCGAGTTTCTTAACCTCACAGCTATGCCTGTCAAAACTGGTTAAATGAATAGATATGTACAAATCGATACAGGGACATTCAGAAGCAGTAAGACAACTGAAGCGTAGCGTTTTGATGTGAAAATTCTTGTTGTTGGTACATCAACTATGTATGGCATAAAAACGCCAAGGATGAATATGCTGCAATTCTTTAGGAAGAATACATTACAATTCTTTACAGTAAATAATTCTGTGAAACACTGAGCCTGATCGAATATTGGTTGAATGGTTTCGAAAGCGTCGGAGCAGCAAGCTAAGCATGTACACCTATGAGAATCTTATCAATGGAAGATGATGACTCACCCATAGGATTTTACCATTTCTAAGGTTTGGTTGGATATTGCTAGTGTAAAATTGGTGGATTAGAGGTATAGTAATGTCATGTTATTAATAATGTTTTCACTACCAAACCTTTACGACACACCTTTGTTTATCTACAAGAAACATGTGACGAAAGCGGAAACACACTTCCTACCCGATACTATAATAATATGAAGGCGCATCTGTTTAAAAATCTAACCTTCAGCGAACCCCCTTACGAAACGTAACAGTGAAGAGCTGATTAAAAGATAACTTCCCATCACTGCGGAGAATACAGTAGCCCAGCATGAAGGCGGAATATGTAAACATATGTCCTTTGGGGCTACGTGGGAAGATAGGGACTTGGTGGGTGTTCAGGAATTAGAAGGTTAACGTGTCGCGTTAGAATTAGTTTTAAACATTTACCCGTCCATATTGTAGCTGGGACTTTCTCCGCTTTTCTAAATTATTCTTAGTGTATAAACAAAGGTGTGTCATAGAGATTTGGAAGCGGAAAGGTTTGAAATAATGTGTTGACAGTCTTTTAGGTATTAACCTTGAATTATCATTATTAGGTTCTGAGTTCGACTTCATCTTTCGTCCTTTCGGAGTCGATGAAATAAGTACCAGTTACGCACTGAGATCAATATAATCGACTAGCCGCCTCACCCAAAATTTCAGGCCTTATGCGTTTAGTGGAAAGGGTTATTATTATTATGATTCTTCTTCTTCTTCTTCTTCTTATTATTATTATTATTATTATTATTATTAAGGTAGCCTCTGTGAATTCCGAGAATACGATTTAAACCTCGAAATAAAAAATTGACAAAATCATGGCTTAATGTATGTGCTTGAGTATATCTATCTATCCATCTATCTATCTACCTATCTATCTATCTATCTTTCTCTATCTATCTATTTATCTATTTATCAATCTATGTGTATATAAATA
>NC_068982.1:56729762-56732108 GCF_001194135.2 Octopus bimaculoides | reverse complement strand
TATATATATATAATATATATATATATATATATACATATACATACACACACACACACACACACATATATATATATACGCATTTATAGATGTGGATATACATTCATAATACAATCATTATACATATATTTACTCATACATATATATGTTAATACATACACGCATACATATATATATATACATACATACATGTACACAGCTGGACACGTAAGCATTCAGACATTCATTTATACATAGACACGCATGCACACACACACGCACACACACACATGCGCGCGCATCCACGCACACACACACATGCGCGCGCATCCACGCACACACACACACACTATATCAGCACAACAACTATTCTTTCACTTTGGACATATAGTCCTGTGACGAAGAGCGTCTTTCAGAAATGGTTTCCGCCCGGGTGCTTCGTTCACTGAAACGCACGGCAACTGTCTGGAAGAAAAAGTTTTCATTTGTCTCTTCACCCTTATTTGACATCTTTTATGGAATAGCACAAAGATATTTAGGAGATGTTTAGACATAGAAATGTCAGATTGTTTTCAGGAATTCACTCCTGTGGATTGGAATTTTGTAGACATAGTGAACAAAGGACTTGATTCCTCACAGAGCATAAAAGTAAGAAGCGAAGAGAAGAGAGGAGAAAAGAGATAGAAGGTTAGAGAGTGGTAATGAAAAATTGAGGAAGAGAGAGAGACAGGTGAAAGAGGGAGAGAGAGTGTGTGTGTGTGTGCGTGGAAGTGAGAAAGATGGAGCCTGTTTAAGGCATTGGTTCTAACAATTGAGTCTAACCGAAAGGAAGAACTGCGTGTTGTATTTACGTCTATGATGCGATTGGCGATGCTTGTCGTTGCGCATACATACACACAAATCATATGTATGTATATGTGTGTGTGTGTGTACATACACATATATTTATGCATGTATATATACATATATATTTATAATATTTATGTATGTACATATATAAATATATATATATATATTTATATATGTATATGAATATATATACATATATACACGTGTATATATGCATATGTATATATATAAAAATGTACATACATATGTGTATATGTATACATTTATGTGTGTATATCTATGTATATATGAAATATATGTATACATATATATATATATATATATATATATATATATATATATATATATATATATATATATATACACATATATATATGTACACATGTATGTACGTATGTACGTATGTATGTATGCATACATACATGCATGAATGCATGTCTATATTTTATGTATGTATGTATGTATGTATTCATGATAAAGTTCCTGTGAAGTCTGACTCTACACGATACAATATCAAAACCAATACCTGAGGCTCCATTTAATTTTAGATTCGAGTTAATATATCATTTCCCTGACTCTGCGCGCGCGCGCGCGTGCATGTTGACGTGTACACGTATGATTAGTCGAGTGGTTAAGAGGTTTGCTGGGTTCAAGCCTACAGCGTGGTATCCTGGGAAAATGTCTTCCACCATAGTCGTGGATCTAGCTAAGTCCAAGCCTTTTATCTGAAATCAGAAATACAGTAGCAATGAGGAAGTTTATCCGGAGGAGCGTAGCTGTAATTCGAACGACTGACCTTGTCACAAATACTGTGTGACACTAATTATTCTTACAAATAACATTAGGGGTACAAATTGTCTGCGGAATATTCGGTCACTTGCACATGTATTCATTGAACGGCTAATACAGTTTGATTGAACGACTGAATGCTCATCGTCGAAACCGATGGAGATACGTTAACTTACTCACACACACACACACACACATATTCAATACATATATTGAATGATAGATATAGAAAGATGTGTGTGTGTGTTAGCGTGCATGTGTTTGCATATGTGTATGTATCCTCCACTATCGCTTGACTACGGGTGTTGGTTTGCTTATGTCCCTGTCACATAGCGGTTCGGCAAAAAAAGTCGATAGAATAAGTTCCACGCTTTAAAATAATAGATACCGGGGTCGATTCATCCGTCTTATACCCTTCAAGTTAGTACCCCTGCATGACCGCCGTCCAATGACTAAAACAAATAAAAAGAAGTAAAAAAAATGTGATATATATATATATACACATATACATCATTCAAGAGTTAAAGATATTGTATACAACATATACAGACTGAAATATATGTGCATACTTACATTTTATGCATCGTACATTGTGACATGCTCCCGAATGAATAGAACGTAAAACAAGATTGGTATTTGTCTTCACGATAAAGTACCGAATCAGCCATGTTAGTAAGATGAACGCAGAAATATATGTATATATATATATACATATATATATATATATATATA
>NC_068982.1:56727490-56729207 GCF_001194135.2 Octopus bimaculoides | reverse complement strand
TCTCTCTCTCTCTCTCTCTCTCTCTCTCTCTCTCTCTTATTATGTCTCATTCCACTTAAAGTTGTATATATATTGTGTTAAAATTTGTTATCAATCAATTATCTTTATTGAGAAGAAACAGTCAAAAGTAACCACCACATATAATCACCAAACATCTCCAGTACTTAACATCGTCCAAGTTTGGAGTTGATAATCTTAATCTTTATTTACAGTTTCTCATTCAAACTACATACTAGGCAGAATTGTCGGATTAAGATAGTAGGGTGTTTTGTGGGAGATTTGGCTGCTATTTCTACCAGGTCTAGGTACCATGTAGAGCTCTCCCTCATTGGCTCATGCATACATATATACATGCATATACACATAAAATCGAAATAAAATACTTAAAGCAACAGTCGACAAATACAAAAGCCAAGGTCCATGCTGTGACATGGGCCAAATAAATTTCCAACTTCTTGCCTAATGCGAGACCAGAGCAATCTCTTGTCTCTTACACTATTTTAGTATTACGTCTCTATTGAAATGTGAGATAATACTTTCAGTTTGAAAGAAGTCTGTCCAATATGTATATATATATATATATATATATATATATATATATATATATATTCCTTATGCATTCCAAAACCGAGTTACAGATTTTGACATATGGGGTATCAAACGATTCAGTACTATTTCGGCTACAAATTAAACTTTATGATTAAAAAAATAACTTTGCTGCAGTTTCCATCCAGCTTTTTATGTTCATCTTAGATATATCAAACCCGGATTTAGGACATGGCGAAACTCCAGGCAATATAAACCTGAGAGATGGCGGCGAGTTAGCAAAATCATTAGCACATTGAACAAAATGCTTAGGGCATTTCGTTCGACTTTATGTTCTGAGCTCAAATCCCGGCGAGGTCCACTTTCATCCTTTCAGAGTCGATAAAATAAGTATCAGTTGAGTACTGGATTCGATATAATTGAACTGCACCAGCCTCGATATTGCTGGCATTGTGCCAAAATGTGAAATCAATATAAAGCTAAGAGGACCCTCGTTGAATACCAAAGTATCTCACAAATATTGAAAATATGAATGCCATATCATTTCTTTGAGATGATTGTCGATTAAGAAATCCTTCGCTGTAACACGTTTAACATAAGTCGAAATTTAGAGATTGGTATCTAAATGTATATGGTGCACTCCAGTTGTATTGAGACATTTTCAGGAGAGACATTTGTTAATTTTAAAGAGGTCCCCTTCAAAGTAGGATCTTATAACTTCAATGCACTTTTTGTAGCGCTCGAGACACTTCGTGAAGGCTCCATGGAAATCTTCCAAAAAAAAATGCGTCCAGGACCCTTGTCACAGCTTCTTTCATCTTTTTCGGTACAGAGAGAAACTAAAAATCACAGATACCTTGGTCTGGACTGTAGGGAAGACGAGAGACAATTATGATGCCCATATCTTTCAACTAGTTGGTTACCAGAACGGAATTGTGGACTGGTGCATTTTTTTCCTGGTCTGTGTGTCTGCATAAATAAGTATCTAAATGTGTGTGTGCGCACGCGTATATTTTTACTGTTATATCTAAGTACCTTTAATCTACATCTGGATATACCTAACATTATATGCATTTTAAAATTAATCTTATTCTATTTGTTGGAAGTGCCCTTGATTTTCATCCCCCGCGTATGCGCTTGCTTTCTATTCGATGATGTTTTTTCCTATATA
>NC_068982.1:56726353-56726574 GCF_001194135.2 Octopus bimaculoides | reverse complement strand
TATATATATATATGTGTGTGTGTGTGTAGGCGTAGGAGGGGCTGTGTGGTAAGTAGCTTGCTTACCAACCACATGGTTCCAGGTTCAGTCCCACTGCTTGGCACCTTGCGCAAGTGTCTTCTACTATAGCATCGGGCCGACCAAAGCCTTGTAAATGGATTTGGTAGACAGAAACTGAAAGAAGCCCGTAGTATATATGTATGTATATACATATATATGTG
>NC_068982.1:56725616-56726343 GCF_001194135.2 Octopus bimaculoides | reverse complement strand
AAGAAGCCCGTAGTATATATGTATGTATATACATATATATGTGTGTGTGTGTGTGTGTGTGTGTTTGTGTGTCTGTTTTTGTCCCCCCCCTCAACATCGCTGGACAACCGATGCTTGTGTGTTTACGTCCCCGTAACTTAGCTGTTCGGCAAAAGAGACCGATAGAATAAGTACTAGGCTTACAAAGAATAAGTCCTGGGGTCGATTTCCTCGACTAAAGGCGGTGCTCCAGCATGGCCACAGTCAAATGACTGAAACATGTGAAAGAGTAAAAGAGTATATATACACACGCACGCACATACACACACAGAAACACACATCTTTGTATGTACAACATAGACATACCAACAAATACACACCCTATGTGTGTGATTAGTGTTACTAACGAACTAAACAACGGCAACAAAAAGAAAAAAGCAAAGTTTTACAGCCGAACAATTTATAATCAAGCACCTAATAAACAAGTTTTTTTTTTTTTTTTTTGTACATCTGTCATAGTTCAGAATAAACAGTTAGTACTACTAAAGAGATTCCGCAAAGGAGTCAGTTATCCAGCACTTTTTTTCTGGTTTCTGGAAGTTAAATGTCGTGTGACACTTTAATATATATATATACAAAAATATATATCTCAAGTGATCGACCTTTATATCTGACACTGATTACGGGGTGAAATGGTGTTGTTGTGACATTTTAGTCTCCATTCCTACTTTGTCTACCTCGCTTTCTT
>NC_068982.1:56721790-56723565 GCF_001194135.2 Octopus bimaculoides | reverse complement strand
CTATAGTTTACAGCGTCTCATAGCCTAATGAGTGGGTCTGGTAGACTGAAATTGAAAGAAACCCGCCGCATATATACAGGGGTTGGACAAAATAAGGGAAACACCTAGCATCATAGCATCATAATTTTGAAATATCTATAAAACCGTCAAAAGCTTGTTTATTTTTATGTTTTTTGGTTTATTAATAGTGTTGCTTAATATGTTTTGCTAAAATTGCTGTTTCTTTTCAGATATCATCAGAAAAAGGTAATTAAAATTCATTAAAATGACAGATCTATCGGACTTTCAAATTGTTGGTGCTCGTATAGCAGACGCTAGCGTAACGAAAACAGCCGAAATGTTTGGTGTATCAAGAAGTACTGTCTCGAAAGTAATGACAGCCTTTGAGAAAGAGGGAAAACTTCCTCGTCGAAACAAAATTCCGGAAGAAAATCAAAACTTTCAGATAGGGACCGTCAGACTCTTACGCGAATTGTTAGAAGGGATCACAAAATTGTAGCTCCCAAAATTACTGCAGAGCTTAATGACCACATCGAGAACCCAGTTTCCACAAAAATCGTTCGCTGGTAGTTGCACAAAGCCGAATTTCACGGGAGGACTGCAATCAGAAAACCACTACTTTCAAAAACAAACGTTGCAAAGCGTTTAGAATGGAGTAAAAACCTTGGTCCCTAGAGCAGTGGAAGAATGTTATTTTCTCGGACGAGACATCCTTTACCTCATTTCCTACCACCGGCCGAGTATACGTGTGGAGACAGCCAAAAGAAGCATTTTACCCAGACTGCTTTCTTCCAACTGTTAAACATAGAGGAGAATCTGTAATGATCTGGTGGGGGGCTGTATCTTGGAAATCCGCCGGTTCAATGGTTTCCCTTCACGGCAAAATTAACAGTCAAGACAATTTAAGCATTTTATCGGATCAGATTCGTCCTATGGTTGCAGAACTGTTTCGAGAGGGAAACGCAATCTTTCAGGATGATAATGCATCAATTCACACAGCTAAAGTTGTTAGTGAATGGCACGAGGAACATTCTAGTGAAGCTGAACATCTTATCTGGCCACCACAGTCCCCAGACCTCAATATTATTGAACATTTATGGTGCATTTTAGAAAAACAATTAAGGAGTCGATATCCTCCACCATCATCACCCACAACATTTTAGCTAAAGAATGGACAAAAATTCCTTTGGAAACAATTCAGACTTTTACGAGTCCATACCTCGTAAAGTCCTACCCCATATTAAAATAAATTTGTTTGAAATTATTTTATCCAACTCCTGTATATAAATATATATATATATACATACATGTATGTGTGTGTGTGTGTATGTGTGCGTGCGTGTGTGTGTGTGTTTCTGTGTGTTTCTGTTTGTCACTCACCACTACTTGACAAACAGTGTTGGTATGTTTACGTCTCTGTAACTATATAGTTTTGCATAAGAGTCCTATAGAATAAGTATCAGGCTTTAAAATACGTGTAAGTACTGCGGGCGATTCGTTCGAAAAAATTTTTTGAAGGTGGTGCCCCAGCATAGTCACAGTCTAATAACTAAAGCAAATAAGAGATAAAAGGTATACACGCACACACATATATATATATATGTATGTATGTACGTACGTACGTACGTATCTATGTATGTATATATACATGCGGTCAAATCTTTCTACGAAAGAAAAACATGTGCAGAAGTCGTTATAATATTTTGACAGGATTCGTGTTATAGTTGTACATTTAGAAAATTAAGTGTGTGTGTGTGTGTGTGTGTGTGTGTGTG
>NC_068982.1:56720718-56721512 GCF_001194135.2 Octopus bimaculoides | reverse complement strand
ATATATATATATATATATATATATAAAACTGACGGGATGAACAGGTTTTGGAACTCATTTCATCATTTTTCGTTGCTGAAACTAGGGCATTTTACATTGCTGAAACTAGGGCCAAGAAACAACACTAACGACTATCTGAAGCTACAAAGAAACATAATGAGCGTACAAGGGAGGGAAAGTATACGTCAGTCATTGGAAAATTGCAGCCTCTGGGACTTTCTGAATGGTAAGCTAATGAAATATTGCCTTGAATTTTTTTAGTAGTGCTGCCCGCCTGATGATGAGCCTATGGCAAAGCAACAATGATAAGGACAACACCGAGGCAGTGAGCTGGCAGAATCGGTAGCACGCTAGATGAAATGCTTAGCGGTATGAGTTCAAATTCCGCCGAGGTCGACGTTGCTTTTATCCTTTCGGGGTCGACATATTAAGTACCAGTAAAACGCTTGTGCCTCTAGTAGAAAGGATTATCATCATCATCATCATCATTATTATTATTATTATTATTATTATTATTATTATTACTATTATTAACATTAACGCGGCGAGCTGGCAGAATCGTTAGCACGCCGGGCGAAATGCTTAGCGGTATTTCGTCTGTCTTTACATTCTGAGTTCAAATTCCACCAAAGTCGACTTTGCCTTTCATCCTTTCAGGGTCATAAATTAAGTACCAGTTGCATACTGGGGTCGATCTAATTGACTGGACCCCTCCCCTAAAATTTCGGGCTGTGTGCCTAGAGTAGAAAAAGAAAAGAATTGTTAGCATGACAGACAAAATGCTAAGCAGCATT
>NC_068982.1:56718970-56720594 GCF_001194135.2 Octopus bimaculoides | reverse complement strand
TTATTATTATTATTATTATTATTATTATTATTATTATTATTATTATTATTATTATTATTATTATTATTATTATTATTATTATTAACGCAGCGGGCTGGCAGAATCGTTAGCATGCCAGGCAAAATGCTTAGAGGCATTTCGTCTGTCTATACGTTCTGAGATCAAATTCCACCGAGGTTGACTTTACCTTTCATCATTTCGGGATCGATGAAATAAGTACCAGTTGAACACCAGTGTTCGATGAAATCGTCTCACCCTCGCCCACAAAATTATTGGCCTTGCGACACAATTTGAAATCAGTTAGCACAAGGCCAACAACATTAACAACCGCCTGAAGATGCAAGGAAATATAACAGAAGGGATAGAATACGTCAGTCATGGGAAAAAATGCGGCACCCGGGATTTTCTGAATGGCACGCTAACGTAAAAATTACCTTGAATTTTTTTAGTAGGCCAGCCTGATAAAGAGTCATGTCTCATGCGACCGTTTCTCGAAAAGTTTACTTGCCCATGATTGCTATACGTAGTTACACAACATACTAGAAATAGCAGTTACAGATCTTCAAATCATTGCCTATTTTAAATGAAGAACACAATGGATAATATTGTCCAGATTTATGTTTTAAAAAGAAAAAAAGTGGGTGAGGATAGTATTCGGTGTACGGTCAGAATATCGTGAGTTTAATTACTAGAACGGGTGATTGTAGTGGCCTTGAGCAAGGTATTTCATTTCACATTCCAGTTCAATCCCACCATGTGGCATCTTGTGCACGTGCACGTGTCTTCTACTATAGGTTCGGTCGACCAAAGTCTTGTGGGTGGATTTGGTAGACGGAAACTGAAAGAAGCCCGGCATGTGCATGTGTCTTTGTTACTGCATTTGTCCCCCATGTCAGCTTAACAACCAGTGTTGATATGTTTACGTCCATGTAACCTAGCGGTTCGGCAACAATGATAAAATAAGCAAAGCGCTAAAATATAAATACTGGAGTCGATTCACTTGACTAAAATTCAAGGCTGTGCCCCAGCATGGCCGCAGTCTAATGACTGAAACAATTAAAAGATGTACAGACGTTCCAATAGAGGACCTTTGCGTGGTTGGTCTCGCACGGAGGGATAATAGCCACCCCAATCTCTCTAAAATCATAGCCTCCTGTCTTCGGGAAACAAAACAAAAAGAAAATTTGTAAAAATATGTGAAAAAGAAAACAGTACAGTATACAGCTTGAAGAGGTAAAAAAACAGATGGGCTGGCCAATATAGGATAGACTTTGATCATAGGTCCGCTTTACTAGGTGTAACCTGGGGTTAAACAACTATGACCGTAAGACGGAGAACGTACAGCAAAGATAATTAACCCCGTGAGGCTGTAGAATCCAGGACGGGTATCACAGCTGGGTGAATGTCAACAACGAGGAAGAAAGATTCTGACCTTTGCTTCTAGTTTCATGAAATGATTCATATTACAGCTGGCTTTCAGATACATGGGGGGAAAATAATAAACAAAAAAAAACAACAACAGCGGATGGAGGGCAGAGAGAGAGAGAGGTGACTGAAGTGACGAAGTGAGAGTAGGATTGTTCAGTTTGCAAATGTGTGTGTGTGTGTGTGTGTGTGTGTGTGT
>NC_068982.1:56717919-56718466 GCF_001194135.2 Octopus bimaculoides | reverse complement strand
ACACACACACACACACACATACACACAATCTCACAACTGGCTGTTTAAAAGAAAGTGGCTAATCACATTAAATAATGTAGACCAAAATACACTGTGCCTGAAACAAAAACTTAAAACGAAGAAGCTCTGGTTTCGTTATATGGGTTAATGTGATTAAGAATTACCTGCAGAACATAAGCGAGAGAAATAAGAACATCATGCACACACATACACCCACACATGCAAGCCTGTGTTCAACACCACCACCACACCACCTGCACACATATACATTCATACATGTGTATATATATATATATATATATATATATATATGTTTGTTTTTGTGAATTCTCTATATATATATATGCGAGTAAAAATAAATACAAAAAAGGTGGGGTTTTTTGTATGATTGTGTATAGAGGAATATATTATTTTGCTTAAAAGAGTTCCAACACTGTCTGTTTTTTATGTTTTATTTATATTCCTGCAAAACTAATGTGGGGTATAGAATATGGAATATACAATATATAATATGATATACAATATACAATATAAAATAAAATAAAAT
>NC_068982.1:56716395-56717390 GCF_001194135.2 Octopus bimaculoides | reverse complement strand
TTATTTTATTTTATATTGTATATTGTATATCATATTATATATTGTATATTCCATATTCTATACCCCACATTAGTTCTGCAGGAATATAAATAAAACATAAAAAACAGACAGTGTTGGAACTCTTTTAAGCAAAATTATATATATATATATATATATATACACTTACTTGGAAATGGATGCTTCGCGTTCAGGGTACAGGTCGTCACCAACGGTGCGAGTAAAATGAAATACGTAAACAAACGAATTAAATACATAAACAACGAAAAAAAAATAGGAGACAGGAAAAGTAAATACAGTGAAAGGATCCTTCATCAGTTGTCGGCTGTCTATCTACTCCTCATTTCGAGCATTCAACGTCAATATGAATCTTCAAAGACAGTTGATCCCATAAACTCTAAAATAAAATTTAGAATTTATGGAAGGTCAAAATTGAGAACAAAGTTCGATTTCCTTGTGTGTCTACACTGTCATTTTTTTGCTCCCAACTTTGACCCTCCATAAATTCCATATTTTATTTAAGAATTTATGGGACCAACTGTCTTTAAAGACTCGTATGGTCGTTGATTGCTCAAAATGAGGAGTAGATAGATAGCCGACAACTGAAGAAGGGTCCTTTCTCTGTGTTTACTCAACCTGTTTTCCATGTTTTTCACGTTGTTTACGTTTTTAACTCGTTTGTTTAAGTATGTCATGTTATTTGCACCGTTACGGACGTCCTGTACCCATATATGCATGTATATATATGCCCTAACTCTTCGAAACGCTTAGTTTAGAATAGGGGCAGCTGATGAAGGAAATGTTCTCTATGTGGCCTGTTTGATTTCCGTGCCCTGTTAATGTTCTGTTTTTCATTTTGTCCACGCTTTTTTGTGACGTCCTGTACCCAGATATGCATCTATATATACATGTAGATGTAAGTTTGTACATACATGTACGCATACATGCATATACTCACATATTATTTGTATTATATATATATATATATATATATATAT
>NC_068982.1:56710957-56714856 GCF_001194135.2 Octopus bimaculoides | reverse complement strand
TTAATAATTAAAAGCACAATAAATGAGTATAATATAAAGTAAAATAAATATCATAAGATAAATATAATATAATATTATATTATATTATATTTATTATATTTATCTTATGATATTTACTTTACTTTATATTATACTCATTTATTGTGCTTTTAATTATTAATTTTTCTATATGTGATAGTGGATTTTCATCGATGAGTTCTTGAAAATTGGTTATTTTCCCTAAAACTATATATTATATATATTCGAAACGCTTAGTTTAGAATAGGGGCAGCTGATGAAGGAAATGTTCTCTATGTGGCATGTCATATTTTCTGATATTACCCATGGTGGCATAAGTATGCTTCCAACATATACATGTGCAGTTTGGAGAGACTGCAGTAGTTCGACTTGTCAGGAAAGATCGTCGTGATGTTGAACAGAAATAATACAGACAGCATAGAACAGATGAGAAGAGAAGACGCAATAGATCATCCAACCATCTTAAACCAAGTGACAAAAAAAACGCAGTGCTTGAGGTTGAACAACGTATAGCGACCAGCTCTGACAGCAAAGTGTTCTGGAAGTATGTACATTCGAGGCAGAGACCTCACTCTCCAGTTGACCCTTTTTACAATCCTCACACTGATCGAATCGCTGATGACTCCAAGGAATGTGCTGAGCTTATTGCTCAATGCTATGCTGATATTTTTGCTGTAAAAAATTCAAATATACCTTCTTCACCAACTCTGACATCAATTCCATAACATCTGTAAATTCACACCCACAATGCTGCGACGTCACCTCAAGAATAAGCGCAACTATGCTTCTCCTGGCCTTGATGGTGTTACTTATTTGCTCCTCAAACGTGGCAGGTTCTTTCCTTTGCACCAGATTTCTTTCAATTCTGCCTTCACAACTGTGTCACTCCAGAGCACAGGAAAATTGCCAGTGTCGTTCCTCTGTTCAAAAAACGAGATCATACATCACCTGTCAACTACGGTCTAGTCAGCCTTACTAGCTGCGTTGCCAATCTGATGGCGTCTTTGTGTCAGAGAAACACTCCGGAACTTTTGGAACTCTCACAGCCTTATTCAACCCTTACAATTTGGATTTATCCCTAACTCCAGCTGCTGTAGCCAACTCATCAAGTTTCTTGAGAACATCACCCGAGTTACTGATGGCAGTTCATGGGTGCATGTTATCTACTTTGATTGCTAAAGGTTTCAATTCTGTACCACACAAATGACTCATGGCAAAACTCTTTGCAATGGGTGTGAAAAATTATCTCTGTAACTGGTCGGAAAGAGGTAGTCACGTTTCTAAGACATCATTCTTCACCCTACGTGATGACGTCTGGTGTACTACAGGTTTCCGTTCTTGGACCGCTAACTGTTTGTTGCATATATTAATGACATAGATGCCAACTAGAGGAATGTTACAGAGCTGAAATGTGTAGATAATATCAAACTGTACCTCGAAATAAAAAGAACTAATCCTACGCGCTATAAATCTTAACTGCAAGACCTGGACACAATGCAGCAATGGATCTCTGACTGGCAACTCAAGCTAGTTGTGGAAAGGCGTGTCACCATGCATTTTGGGAGGAAAAACCCAGTCTTTACATATTCCTTCAGCAACACCAATCTCGAGAAGTTTTCTAATTAACGTGGTACTATTGTAAACAGCGATCTGCGTTGGACAAATCACGTCTCTAAGATTGTCAAGAAAGCTAAGGGTGTCAGTAAGACACTCAGTAAGACCTATGTCGGCCGCTCTCCAGCTATCTATTTAAAATTATGCATGACAATGGTAGTCCACACTTAGAATTTGCATCACTAGACTGGAACTCCTTTCTTGCTAAGGATATAAATCTCCCGGAAACTGTTCAGAAACGTGCCACAAAACGAATATCTGCCGTCAAGCATCTACCATACTCTGAACATCTTGCTTTCCTGGTCATGGACACACTAAACTCAGACGTCTGGGAACTGACTCGGTAGACACGCAAACAAGATTTTCTACCATCTTTCCAACAACATTGAGCACCTTTTTGAATTCCATATGACAAACACTCGTGGATATGCTTATAAAATCAAAAAACAACACAACACCCATGACTTTCGAAAATAGGTTTCCACGCTCAGAATTCTTGCAGTATGGAATAAACTATCCGCATCAGTTGTTAGCTGTCGAGAAACTACATCCTCCAACACTTCCATGCTTCCTGAAATCCGCCAACAGTATACCTGATGGAGATTTTTCTTTACTTTTTTGGGTTTTTTTTCTTAATTTTGGTCCACCTGAGCACTGTATACAACAATTATTTTCATATATATATATATATATATATATATAGGAAGCATACTTATGCCATCATATATATATGTATATGTATAGTTGAAATTTGCAGAAAAGCAAAAGACGAAGACAGGTGTATAAACAACAAGCAGGTGTATTAGTTTGACACTCGGGAAGGTGAGAAAGTCTTTTACGTTTCGAGCCTACGCTCTTCAACAGAAAGGGACACGAGGAAATAAGCAGAGAGAAAATTAAAGAGAGAGAGAGAGAGAGAGAGAGAGAGAGAGAGAGAGATTAATGCTTGCTTTTATGTTCAGTTATAATAATTTTGCATTAATTTGATAGATTACTCTAGACCATGGATGGCCAACCTGAGGCCCGCAAGCCGCATGCGGCCCGTAGACTTTTATCTTGAAGTCGCTTGATACTTACTTGAAGTATTGTGTTTAATTTCAAAATAAAATTATGTGTAAAACATTAGTTTCAAAATAAATTTTAAATTAACAAGTGGCAATGAAGCAATAGCCTACAATTTTATAATTTTAAACAAACGAAAAATATGAAAAATTCTTGATTTTGTAATTTGCTTATTTGACTATTAGCGCATAAGGTATACAAGCAACTCTCAAAAAACTTCCTGTGATTAAAGTTGCCAGCAATGTAATTCGAGTTGGCCAGGCCTGCTCTAGACTTTTGTACAGTACTCACTGTTGTTATCACAACATCTCTCTTGGAGGGGGAAACTCTGAGAGAAAACCTGCGACACGGACAATATACGATGATGTAGACTAGTTCTTATTTTCGACTCTATGCTGTCTATGTTCAGAGAGTTGGACTGGATTTGAGCAAAACCTTTACCCACTATACAAAAAATGTCATCATCCACAAGCATCGCCTGAAAAAAACGTAAGACCTGTCACAAAAATGGCTGGTCGTTGCCTTCGCATGTGTGGGACTTTCGATCAGGCGATAGCAATACTCGAACACGAGTTTGCAGCCTTCATGTATTTATGTTTGTATATATGTACATGCGTACACACACACACACACACACACACACACACACACACACACACAAATACACACACACGAAATTTTTCACTCACACTCACAGTGAAAAAATTATAAAACCTATGCAAATAGCAGCACTAATAAAAATGCATAATTTTTCTTGGCAACAAGCAATTAGGTGTACTTGAGTTGTATCTGGGGGTGTCAACTATGGTAATTAGCTGTGTTAATGAGTTCAGCACTCTTGTCATTAGATAATCTCCAAATTTGTCTGCGTGTGTGAGTACAAAATCGTGGGTATGTATTTATATGTCTCATCGGTATACATATGCACGTATGCATATGTATGTGTGTATGAGCGTGTGAATGTATGGGTATGTAGGTGTGTGTACATATATACTGGCTGGCTGGCTGGTGTTTTAAGACAGAAATAACTCATAACCTTGATTGAGAAATCAAAACCTACAAGGCGGGTTAATTACGTAATACATTAATTCTTTCTTTCTCTCTCTCTCTCTCTCTCTCTCTCTCTCTCTCTCACTTTCTCTTTGTTACACACACACACACATGCATACATACATTCATACATACGCGAGCGCACATAGAGAAAT
>NC_068982.1:56709015-56710476 GCF_001194135.2 Octopus bimaculoides | reverse complement strand
ATATATATATAATATGTGACATTTAGTTCGTTGTCATGGTAAAACTCAGAGTTTCGGATACCGAGATGAAGTCCTCTCCGGCATCTCATCAGATATCAAGAAAGAATGCTATATATATATATATATATATATATATATATACAGTAGTACTTCGGTTTTGAAACAACCCTGATCTCGAATAAATCGTAGATAGCTATAGATGTATATAGAGCACGATTTATACGTGATCAGAGACGTTTGTACTGTATTAAATGAATATGAGAAAGACAGGAGATAAAGTATGGTTTATTCGTGAACAGGGTTGTTCGAAAACCGAGGTTCTACTGTAAGTATATATATATATATATATATGTGTGTGTGTGTGTGTGTGTGTGTGTGTGTGTGTGTGTGTGTGTGTATGCATGTATGCATGTATGCATGTATGTGCGCGTACATACGTATATGATAGTTCATGTGCGTGTGAATGCAGGATTTCTGGGTCGGGGGTTGTAACGAAGCATAATGACTTTACATCAAAGAATGGTAAACTAAAGAGTAAAGGAAAACTATTTAAGCGTGAGAGATTGATAAAGAGAGGAATCTAAAACGAGCGTTACAGAATTAAAACAATACGGATATATATCTAGTGACAATAGATACATACTGTGTGGTTGACCAAATTTTTTCTCTGTGTGTGAATGATTTGGGACAGTATGTGTAAATATGTAGACTTCACTTCTGTGTGTACATGCTCTCTGAAATAGTTGGAGGGTGTGAGAAAACTGTAAAATAGTTAATGAATATGTAATAAAAATTCATATATCTAAATGTGGATGTATAAGTACTTTTGTGTGCGTATGTGCTATGTTGTGCTTGTTTGCGTGTGTGTTATCTATGTTTATGAAGGCATGTAATAAGGCTGTAAATGTCACATTAAAAAACTGCGATGCAATATCTATCTCACAATTCTTCCATCTTTCTATCTATCTATCTATCGATCCATCCATCCATCCATCCATCCATCGATTTATCTATCTATCTATCTATCTATCTATCTATCTATCTATCTATCCCTAACAACGAAACCAATACTTAAACAATGCAGAGGTCCAAATTGTGAAACAAGCCCCGATCTACTGGAACGTTCGGAATTCCATTTCAGACAAGGACAGAGATTTACAATTAAGACCAAATTTCACTTGCGCATCCGAAAATTTAATTTATGGCTATCATAATATTCTATCCATTTCCTTCTTTTATTATATTGGTTGTGTGGCAAGAATCTTGCTTCCCAACCACATAGTTCCAGGTTCAGTCCCACTGCGTGCCAAGTGTCTTCTACTGTAGACTCGGGCCGACTAAAGCCTTGAGAGTGTATTTGGTAGACGGAAATTGAAAGAAGACCGTCGTATATGTGTGTGTGTATATATATATATATATATGTATATATATATATATATATATATATATATATATATATAT
>NC_068982.1:56706766-56708095 GCF_001194135.2 Octopus bimaculoides | reverse complement strand
ATATATATATATATGAAGAGAGAGAGAGAGAGAGAGAGAGAGAGAGAGAGAGATCAGCATAAAATTCCAAAAGGAGCATCAAAAATAAATAAAAGTAAAATAATTACAAAATGAAAAATAAAAGTTGAACATATTTAAATGCTGAATAGACTTTTGAATCAACTTATATATCTAGAGAAAAAAGATAGACTGGTCACGGGTGGATTGTCTTCGATGAACGAATTGCTCGATCAGAACTTACCTAAGGGGCTAAACATCATCAAAAACGACCATATTACGTGTCAACGTAATGTGGTCGTTTTACTATCCTATCAATTACAATCAATCAATTTACCAAAAATAACAGCCAAAATGCCTCAAATCACAGCCAGTAAGTCTTTTAATTATAAGGGAAAGGAAACATTAGACAGAAAATATAGTTCTAAATCAGTCGCGTGCAAGCCGTGGCCTGCAGGACCTTCACAACAAAAAATTACTTTTAATTCTTAGTGGCTGTGTGGTAAGTAGCTTGCTTACCAACCACATAGTTCCGGGTTCAGTCCCACTGCGTGGCACCTTGGGTAAGTGTCTTCTACTATATCTTCGGGCCGACCAAAGCCTTGTGAGTGTATTTGGTAGACGGAAACTGAAAGAAGCCCGTCGTATATATGTATATATATATATATAAATGTGTGTGTGTGTGTGTGTGTGTGTGTGTGTGTATCTGTGTTTGTTCCCCCAACATCACTTGACAACCGATGCTGGTGTGTTTAGGTCCCCGTAACTTAGCGGTTCGGCATAAGAGACCGATAGAATAAGTACTAGGCATCCAAAGTCCTGGAGTCGATTTACTCGACTAAAGGTGGTGCTCCAGCATGGCCGCTAGATATATATTAACAATAGTCATGATGGAATGACATTGAAAATAGGCCTATTTGAGCGGGTCTGTCCTTGGGCTAAACAGCACCGGTGTCGACGTCGATGACGCCGCCGACGATAACAACAACAATCACAGCTACTACCACTACCACAGGAAACAATCCCACGAATAGCGAAATCGCACCTGTGTCCAGTATGGCTAGCAAGCGACTGTGGACACACACAAAGACCATATTCTGAACAGGTGTTCCCGCTTATCTCACTTGAAATATAATATCAAAAGAATATGCAAATAACTTCGACTGTATGTAGATATTTCGGTCTCGTTTCACACTGACAGTTTTGATTCTCTGACACTTTGCGTGTGTGTTTGTGTTTGTGTGTGTGTGTGTGTGTGTGTGTATGTGCGTGTGTGTGTGTGTGTGTGTGTGTGTGTGTGTGTGTGTGTGTGTGTGTGTGTGTGTGTGTGTG
>NC_068982.1:56705304-56706160 GCF_001194135.2 Octopus bimaculoides | reverse complement strand
ATATATATATATATATATAGGCGCAGGGGTGGCTGTGTGGTAAGCAGCTCGCTTACCAACCACATGGTTCCGGGTTCAGTCCCAATGCGTGGCACCTTGGGCAAGTGTCTTCTACTATAGCCTCGGGCCGATCAAAGCTTTGTGAGTGGATTTGGTTTACGGAAACTGGAAGAAGCCCGTCGCATTTATGTATATATATATATACATGTGTGTATATGTTTGTGTGTCTGTGTTTGTCCTCACAACAACGCCGGTCAAGTGGGGTGAGGTCATGGTCAGTCTTACAACCTAATTGGTCACCTACTTTTTTGAAAACCATGACGTGGTTCTTGTTCGTTGATGGTTAACAAATAAAACAAAACAAATCAAATAAATAAATATTATTTGTTAACCATCAACGAACCAGATCTAATATATTGGAATAAATAGACACACTAGAATGTTTACCGGCTGATGTCTGTCGGTTTTATATCCTTTCCACTTTCTTATTTGCCGTATAACTCAAGAGTAAACCATTTTTTACCCCCGCCCATATATAACACTCAATTGCGAGATTGCCACGCAATAATTAGCACTTAGGTATGAATAATTGGGTACACTACCAGCAGTGTATTGGATAGGTAATATATATATATACACACACATACAATACATGTATATCGTTTTATAACATAGGCACTACAATATTCTATAATATATACATATATGTGTATATGTATATACGTCTTATAATACAGAGAGTATAACATATATATATATACATATATACATTCATACATACATGCATACATACATACATACATACATACATACATACATACATACATACATATATATATATATATATATATATATA
>NC_068982.1:56703254-56705294 GCF_001194135.2 Octopus bimaculoides | reverse complement strand
CCACGTTGAGAACTTGGTTATGGTTAATCAAATTAAAACATAGGGTAAAAAATCATATATTAATTAATATCGATTTATTACCAGGAAGCTAGCTGGTAATAAATCGATATTAATTAATATATGATTTTTTACCCTATGTTTTAATTTGATTAACCATAACCAAGTTCTCAACGTGGATATATGCGACGCAGTAACTATTTTCTGCAGACATATTCCCGGAATTAGCGCGCCAAAACGAAGACTTTTGAATTTTACCATTTAGATGTAATTAACAGAACCATATACACGTTCACCTCTGGCGGTGGGCAACTTTGTATAAGATTCTGAGAATTATGATTCCATTACAAATCACGCTGAAGAGAAACAGACATTCGGTAAGAGTGTTAATTTCGAAACTAGTTCGTGTTTTAATAATGTTTTATTTCTGTAATTTTCACTGTCTTGCCCGCTTACGCTTTGGTATTCTGCTGATTTCCTTTTGAGAGCAATTTAGGTCTTAGTAGACACAAGATATGATCTATTTCTAGCACATTAAATGTCCACCTTAGTGGTCAACGTTATATATAAAATAAATTTAAAAAATATATATATATTGTTTATGCTACGTAACTAAATCTAACCGTTAGTAATAGTGTGTTTATAAACAACGCCTCCGTGGTCAGTTAAGAAAGGCGCTGTCATGAAATCCGAACAAAGGGTTGAAAGCACTCCGGCAGAATTTTCTATTCTTCTACTTTTTGTCGTCCAAGAATAGATAGATAGATAAATAGATAGATAGATAGATAGGCAGGTAGGTAGGTAGGTAAAGATAAGATGTCTCTGTGTGTCCATTTTATAGAGTGCTGGCTAAAATCTGGTAATAGAATTTAGTATTGAAACGAAGCACTGTTAATGCCCACGTTATTTATTTATCGAAGTAACTCTCCTGCTGGCTTTTCCGCTGAGATTGATTTTGCCTTTCATATATCTGGGTCGATAAAATAAGTACCAGGTAAAACCAATATAAAAGGTTTATAGACAGGGTTCTCTTAATTAGTGCATTCAGTCTTTTCTCTTTGCGGAGATATTGCACATAAATGTACAGCATTTACATCTATGCATACATAAAATATTTGCTAAAATCTATAGACATATTCTACAGGTAAAATAAAAACGGGAAAAACAACAGAAGTCTTAAAGGATGTACATAGCGAATAAATTAGAATAAAGATTGACAACTGGGGCTGGGAAACAAGCATAAATACACAGTCATATTATATATATATATATATACATTTACTCTACGGGCTTCTTTCAGTTTCTCTCTAGCAAATCCACTCACAAGAGTTTGTTCCGCCCGGTGCTATAACAGAAGACACGTCTACGAGGTTTCTTGAAGTGTGACGAAACTCGGAGGCATGTGATTGGGAAACTAACTTCTGGCCACACAGCCATATCTGTGCCTAATATATATATATATATGCGTGTGTGAGTGGGCATGGTTTAACGCTTGGGATTTTCAACTCACGATCGTAAGGTTATGAGTTCGATACCCGGCGGCGCATTGTATCCTTAAGCAAGATGATTTATTTCACGTTGCTCCAGACTGTTCAGCTGGCAAAAGTGAGTTGTATCTGTATTTTACAGGGCCAGCCTCCTCACATTCTGTATCACGCTGAATCTACGTTAAGGATATGTTTGTCTGTGGAGTGCTCAGTCACTTGCATGTTAATTTCCCGAGCAGGGTATTTCACTGTTTGGATCAACTGGAACCGACGGAGACGGTTTTATATGCGTATATATATATGGGAGAATATACGAAAAAACAACAACAGACGAGGACAGGTGGTGTAAATAACAAAAGGATGTATTAGTATGACGCTCGGGAATACGGAAAGTCTTTGACGTTTCGAGCTACGCTCTTCAACAGAAAGAATACGGAGACAAGGAGAAAAACACGGAGAAAAAAAATTGAATAGTGTTCAGTCAACGGTCAATCATAATAATGGGTTATATAGTCTTGACTGGTAGCACTTGCATGTGCAAGTTGTTTGCAACACA
>NC_068982.1:56696587-56702723 GCF_001194135.2 Octopus bimaculoides | reverse complement strand
TATATATATATATATATATATATATATATATTACACACACACACACACACATTTCTACACGTGTACGTACAGCCATTCATACATGCATTCACACACACACACACATACACACACACACACACACACACACATATATATATATATATAATAATAATAATAATATAAATAATATATAAATATATATATATACATATATATGTATGTATGTATTTGCCTTATGTGCATACACGTGTATATGTGTGTGTGTGAGAGCGCGTGTATGTGTGTATGCATATCTGTGTTTGTATACACACAGGTCAGGTATATCATATGTACATATAAGCACACGTGTGTGTGTGTGTGTGTGTGTGTGTGTGTGTGTAAGCGTTAATAGCTATACACCTGCAATATTTACATGCGCATTAAACTTATGCTAAATTATACGAACCTCAACAAAATATCGCATACATTACACGTAATTTATTCATAGTGCGGGAGAAAAGAAAGTGAGCAGATGGCATGTGTGCGAATATACGC
Organism: Octopus bimaculoides; assembly: GCF_001194135.2. Classification (NCBI taxonomy): domain Eukaryota; kingdom Metazoa; phylum Mollusca; class Cephalopoda; order Octopoda; family Octopodidae; genus Octopus; species Octopus bimaculoides. Next base: position 56,702,207 of record NC_068982.1, on the reverse strand, counting down.
GCCTCTGTGAGTGTGTGTGAGCGTGCTTGCTTTTTTTGTGTATGTGTGCAAGGACCCGGAAACCGAGGGGTGCACTTGCACCCCCTAAAATTTTGTGCGGATGCAAAATTCAATATTGCATCCCCCCCCCCACTTACCTTTTCCAGGCTTAGAAAATAGCGTTTAAAAATTGATCTGTAAAAAAGTTGCTTGAAGTTAGGTTTCTTCACAAAACAAGAACAAAGAACAAAAATAAATAAAAAGAAAACTGCTCAAAATATCTAGAAAAATATATTACTGAACTAAAGCATGCTCAGCATTAAATTTATATGTGTGTGTGTGTGTGTGTGTGTGTGTGTGTGTGTGTCTGTGTGTGTGTGTGTCTGTGTGTGTGTAGAAGGTTGAATAGGAACACACGAGTTGATATATCTGGAAAAAACAAGTCAAGGTAGAAAAAGCTAAAATGACTTTATAAAAAACATTTCAGTACTGGTTTCAGTCATTGGGACTTCTTCAACTGTAAGCATGGAAAACAATTAAATTTTGGAAAAAATAAATGGAAAGTTTTTTAAAAGAATATTTGCATAGTATTCAAATACAAGGGGCATTTTCCTTGCTTCTGCCTGTCTCTGTCTCTTGTGTTTACTCTTGTAGGTGCAGGAGTGGCTGAAACGACGAACTGGCAGAAACGGCGAGTTGGCAGAAACGTTAGCGCGCCGGGCGAAATGCTTAGCGGTATTTCGTCTTCCGTTACGTTCTGAGTTCAAATTCCGCCGAGGTCGACTTTGCCTTTCATCCTTTCGGGGTCAATAAATTAAGTGCCAGTTAGGCACTGGGGTCGATATAATTGACTTAATCCCTTTGTCTGTCCTTGTTTGTCCCCTCTATGTTTAGCCCCTTGTGGGCATTAAAAAAAAATTTTTTTAATAAAAGAATAAAATAAGAAGCTTGCTTCTCAACCAGATGGTTCCGGGTTCAGTCCCACTGCATGACACCTTGGCAAGTGTCACCTACTATAGCCTCGGGTCGACCAAAGCCTTGTATGTGTGTGTGTGTGTGTGTGTGTGTGTTTGTGTCACCACTATCGCTTGACAACCGATGTTGGTGTGTTGACATCCCCGTAACTTAACGGTTCGGCAAAATAAACCGATAGAATAAGTACTAGACTTACAAAGAATAAGTCCTGGGGTCAATTTGCTCGACTAAAGACGGTGCTCTGGCATGGCCGCAGTCAAATGACTGAAACAAGAAAAAGAATATTGTCATCATGTTCTACTGCTACTACCGTTACTACAACTAAACAACAATAGCAATAACAAGATCAACACTGAAAGTCACGCTTCAATACTAGAGCAATTGATGACCTATTAAACCCCACAATCAAGGGCCCTTCACAGTATAGCTACCCACTTTCTCGTTTCATCTGAATACCATAACTGGCGCATCATCATCATTGCCATCGTGTTTTATTGCTACTACCCTTACCACAACTAAACAATAGCAATACAAACAAGATCAGAATTGGAAATCACTTCTCAATACTAGAACGATTGATGACCTATTAAACAACACAATCCCTAGCTGCTCTTCGCCACAGTCAGACCACTCAAATTCTTCCCAGAGTAACACAAGAGATCCTATTCTACTACTACTACTACTACTACTACTACTACTACAATTAGGGAAGAATCACTCCTCTCTTTCTGTTACTGCCCACCTCAATCTGAATGTATAACCGATATTTCCATGATAAATCTACCAACGGTAAATAAAATAAAATTCTGAACACACGAAACCCCAAAATATGCTGTTATTCTCAACGCGATAGACTACGCATACCGCATTGACTATAACTTCACCCATTTACCTGGTACAAGACGCACAATTCGTACAAGCAATACCAACCAATGCCAAACTGCACATCTTACAACAACAACACCACCACTAAATTACACTTCATAACTTCTACACATATAACCCGAAATCTTAAAAATCTGTTACTATTCTGAACCGACTCGAGGCAATAGTATTCAAGGTTTCCGACCTACCTTTGTATTTCTGAATTTTGTGAATGGTAAACTTAACCTATCGTCCGGTTTAACATCGCCATTTGATCCTTAGGTTCCTTTTATATAGATTTTATATAGATCGTAACTTTTGGGATAAGGTCTACAATTTAGGTGTCAACATCCTCCCTTCATCTCACCATTCATGGCAGCCCTGTAAAATAATGTCATGGCTGTTACCCTACCGAACCTGATTAGTCTGTTAAAAGATTTTTTTAAATGAAGCCTATATTGTCTAATGTGTCTTTCTTATATTAATATTTTAATTCAAGAAATTTCGTAGGGTATTTCTAGCAAATTCAGTGACTAAGTAGATCAGGCATGGGCAACTTCTTCGGGAAGAGGGCCTCATGAAACATGGCTCATCACCACATGGAGACGATAAAATATTTTATAAGTGCGGCTCTCCCCCAAAAAATTTAATGAAGGTTATAATCGGCCAATGTGTCCATCCTACATTCTTAATATTTTTATTTTTTGAGGAAGACGTGAGCTGGCAGAATCGTTAGCACGCCAAGCGAAATGCTTAGCGATATTTCGTCCCTCTTTGTGTTCTGAGTTCAAATTTTCTCGAAGTCGACTTTGCTTGTCATCAGCATTGGAGGTCGATACGATCGACTTAACCCGTCCACCAAAATTATTGGACTTGTGCCAAAATTTGAAACCTACGTACATTATTCATATAGTTACACACACACCGATACACGGGTTAACACACACACACACACACACACACACACACACACACACCTACGCGCGCGAGCACGAAACAGACATAAATTCTCACTTACAAACACGCCTACACGTGTACATAATTACATATATGCGCGTGCGCTGTCAGAAATTCAAAGCAGGTAATTAAAAAGTGTTTCGTTAGCTTCTTTCTAGAGGTCACGTTTCTCTGTGGGTCTGGAAAAAAGAGATCGCATTCGCAAGAAATCCTACAGATATTTTAATTGGCAGAATAATTAGAAGCTCTCTACAATTTCATAGTTTCAAGTATATATATGGTAACTATTTCAGAACGTTCTTGACTTTAACTCATCATTCGATATTGTTGAGCTCACCAATCTAATTTTTAAACCGAATTATATTATTCATTACACTCAGATCTTGTATTTTCTCAGCTAGTTATGCGTTAACGGCGTTTTGATTCATATTTTCCCAATTCTGGGCTTGATCTCAATAATTAATATGTAAGGCTAAGCATCCATACCTTTCCCTCTGTTTATCTAACTAGGACAGTAATAGAGTTATTTTCCAAGCCTTGCACTCCAGACCTTTTTTTCACATAAGTCTACACTGTTACTGATACTGCTATGAAGATGATACAGTTACAGATTGTGTCTAATGAGATACTATGATGAATAAGCCGACAGAAATGAAATGCTGAGAACAACATCTTACTGAATACCATACGCAAACAAGCTAGCTTCAACAAATCAAGTGGTTCCAGGTTCGATCCCACTGCGTGACACAACCCATTTGGTGTCTTTTATCCCTAGCTTCAAGCTGACTTTAGTGTTGTGAGTTACCTTGAGAATATGGGAAATGCGTAAAAGCATAGCATAAATTGTACTTGTTCGTGGCATCATCTTCAGCAATCCCGAGAGAACGACGATGGTTCTCCGCCGATTTTAACTTCTGTGGATTTTTATAGTACTAATGATCCGTAAGTCCAGTCGCAGACTAGACATTTGTTACTTCGCTGTAGAAGAGATCCTGTGTTGGTCACATCGAGTCGGTTTCTACGTTCACGTTTATCGTTGAGATGTTCGGTTTATGCTGTGTCGAAGCGTTACACCTATCATCATAATACAACGACGAGGGCTCTGGTTGATCCGATCAACGGAACAGCTTGCTCGTGAAATTAACGTGCATGGGGCTAAGCACTCTGCAGACACGCGTACTCTTAACGTAGTTCTCGGGAAGATTCAGCGTGACACAGAATGAGACAAGGCTGGCTCTTTCAATTACAGGTGCAACTCATTTTTGCCCGCTGAGTGGACTGGAACAACGTGAAATAAAGCATCTTGCTCAACGACACAACGCACCGCAGGAAATCGAACTCACGACAATCACAAGCTGAATACCCTAACCACTAAGCCACGCCCATCATAGACGATCTATCTCCACCCATGTTTCTTATTCGCCATCGGTTTCCTCTTGTAAACGTTGACGTCACACGTTTTTCAAATCTTCTTTCAATACATTGTCCAAATGAAGAATTTCCAAGGTTCGGGCAACTTATATTCAATTGTATATATATATATTAGGTCATCCCATAAGTAATGGCCGAATTTTGGTAACGAAAAAAGTGATGTAACATTTTATCAAAATATAATCATCCTTTTTATAATTACCATCATTATCGATGACTTCCTTCATTCTTCTCATCAGTGTTTTAATTCCTTTGGTGAAAACTCTTTTGACTTTGATATATATGAACTTTCTGTCCGCAGACGCCATGATTAATCGCTCACCAAACACCATTCAATTTTTTTCTCCGTGTTTCTCTCCTTCTTTTCTCCGTATTCTTTCTATTGAAGAGCGTAGCTCGAAACGTTAAAGACTTTCTGTATTCCCGAGCGTCAAACTAATACATCCTTTTGTTGTTTACATCACCTGTCCTCGTCTGTTGTTGTTTTCTTTCGTACATTTTCCCATATATATATATATATATATATATATATATATATATATATAATTCCGTATGCATTAGACTGCTGTCTATACAGATGTGTGTGTGTGTTTGAGTTTTCTATTTTGCTTAGTCTTCCCTTTATAAGCGTTTGGAGTGGAAGATATAAGTGGGGACGTAACGAAGGACATTTCAGCTGTCAAAAGGACAATCAAGAACAGATAATATAATGGCAAATATTTAACAACTTACTACTGAAATATACGTAAATGCCACTGATTCTACTTCAAGTTCTCCTACCATCAGATGTCACTAATTATCTCCGCAGTTATCTGACCATGATTGCTGCTTACAAGTAGCAAACGGCGGATGAATCCATTCTTACCACCACACACTCACACCAAATACACAACCGATCACACATCACTATTAACATCACTGTCATTATCAGCATTACCATCATTATCAAGATCGACATCTGAATCGACCATCACTATTATCATCATTAAAATTTACACAGTTACCACCAGCCAAAAATTGGGCTTCCATATGTTCGTTCGATTTGCAATAAATAACAGCTAAATCTCTTTCGAATTACATCCGGACCGTCTTAATGAAAGGAAGAACACATTAAATTAAACGATTAGGCGGGATTGGTGTGAGACATATCACAACGCCGGTCGTATCTAGTCTGTGACAATACTTTGTCCGGCTCTCAGCTCATTTCCCTCTCAGTCCTTTCTGTTGAAGAGAATCGGCTCGGAATGTCAAATACATTTCCATTCTTCCCGAGTGTTAAACTAATACACCTGTTTGTTCCTTTACCTGTCTTCGTCTTTTGTTTTCTGTAAGTTTGAACTACATATACATATCTATCTATCTCTCTCTCTCTCTCTCTCTCTCTCTCTCTATATATATATATATATATATATAT
>NC_068982.1:56694496-56695449 GCF_001194135.2 Octopus bimaculoides | reverse complement strand
ATATATATATATATATATATATATATATATATACACACATACATCACAAACACCACACATACACAACAACACTACAAACCTCAAAGCCACACACACTCACACAGAAACCTAACGTAAACACGAACATTCAACAGTGTACTAGGAGTTACTGAACTGCTTCGTTATCTTGTATTGTTCGTGTCGACTACATCTGTCTGATGTGTTTATTGATAATTGGTTTGTTTCTAGTTTGGGTATAGTTTACATTCAGCTTAATTCGATATGTTGTGGAGTAGTGTATTTCCTCAATATAACACTGGTCCCATTATTCGCTCGAATTATACATGGTTCGTCCGACATTTGTGGATATTTTGTTATCGTTTTATGTATAGCACTCTTACGCCGTGTGTTTGTTTTTAATTGGCTGATATTTTGTTTATGTCTTAGAGAAGAAAGGGGCCAACGTCAGTTGCTGATTACTTTTGTTTTGTTTGTTACATTTTTTTGCTTTTTTTCTTTTTCTATCCGAGAATTGCTTGGGAAAGCATGGAAGAAATCACAACTCTTGTTTTATATCCCAATCTGAAGGCCTGGTCAGAGAGCTTTCAGCAATTTAATGGACTCCGGTAGAGGCACCAAGAGCCAGGCAATGGCTGTTTCAAACGCCTGGCGAATTAAGTTTTCAACTACTTTCAAGTTATCTCGCAAACGCAAGGAACAAGTTTTCTGGATACTTTCTCTCTCTCTCTCTCTTTACTCTTTTACTTGTTTCAGTCATTTGACTACGGCCATGCTGGAGCACCGCCATTTAGTCATGCAAATCGACCCCAGAACTTATTCTTTAGAAACCTAGTACTTATTCTATCGGTCTTTTTTTGCCGAATCTCTAAGTTACGGGGACCTAAACACACCACCATCGGTTGTCAAGCGATGCTGGGGGGACAAGCACAGACACACAACCATACACACACACA
>NC_068982.1:56688758-56694334 GCF_001194135.2 Octopus bimaculoides | reverse complement strand
ATATATATATATATATATATATATATATATATATACATATATACGACAGGCTTCTTTCAGTTTCCGTCTACCAAATCCACTCACAAGGTTTTGGTCGGCCCGAGGCTATAGTAGAAGACACTTGCCCAATGTGCCACCCAGTGGGAATGAACCCGGAACCATGTGGCTGGTAAGCAAGCTACTTACCACATAGCCACTCCCGCGCCTATACATGTTTTTTTGTTTGCTTTGCTTTTGTTTACGTGGCTGTGTGGTAAGAAGTTCGCTTCCCAACCACGTGATTACAGGATCAATCTCACTACATGACGCCTTGCACAAGTGTTTTCTACTATAGCGTTGGAACGAACAAAACCTTGTGATTGGATTTGGTAGGCGGAAGCTAAAAGAAACCTGGCGTGTATAGATGTATGCGTGTGTGTGTGTGTCAGCTTTAGAGACTTTTTCTTTCTTGAGATTATCTCCCCTTCTCGTATGGACCTGATCTCAATAGCCATGTGGTAATTTTAATGAGCCAATAATATATTGTATGGAATCTGATATATCTGCATTTGTCTATGTTGTTCAAATACTTACCACTCTCTCTGTGTTATATGTATGTGTGTATGTGGATAAATAGATAGATAGATAGATAGATAGATAGATACGTACATACACATAGAGACAGACAGACAGACAGAAAAACAAGCACACATATGCGCACATGCATATCATCATCATCATCATCATCATCATCATCATCATCATCATCAGATGTGAAAGAAAATGTCAATATTTAGAAACTTCCTAAGGTAGTGAGCTAGCAGAATCGGTCGCACGCCGGGCAAAGTGTTAAGCAGCATTTCGTCCGTCCTTATGTTCTGAGTTCAAATTCCACCGAAGTCAACTTTACTCTTCATCCTTGCGGGGTTGATAAAATAAGCACCGGCTTAGCACTGAGGTCAATGTAATCGACTTACCCGCTTCCCAGAAATTACTGACCTTGTGCCAAAATTTGAAACCAATATCCAAAGTCTTGAAGGCGGTGAGCTGACAGTCATTACCACGCCGGGGAAGATGCTTAGCGACATTTCGTCTGTGTTCTGAGTTCAAATTCCGCCGAGGTCGACTTTGCCTTTCATCATTTTGGGGTCGATAAAATAAGTACCAGTTGAACACTGGGATAGATATAATCGATTCATCCCCACCTCCCCCAAGCTGACCTTGTGGCAAAAATTTATTTTTTTCACAGCCACACATCACCTATTGTTGTTGTTCTTGATAACATAAAACCTTAAATAAGGTAGTTTATGTTTCGGTGGTCAGCAGGAATAGGAATGCTTCTGTTGTAGCTGATAACAATTCCTTCAAATAACCATTGTGAGGGCAGTCAAATAATAAATATTATATATTCAGCGTTTTTGAAATTTTATAGATGTCCGTAAACAAGTGTTTTCTTTTTCTGTGTGTGTGTGTGTGTGTGTGTGTGTGTGTGTGGGCGCACGTGTGTGTGCGTCTACAAACGATGACTAAAAAAATTACATATGGAGAAATAACGAAGTGTTCTCGTGAGCACTTTTCGAAATTCACAGCATTATTCATTGACAATTTATTCCTATAAAAGAAACAATTAGTTAGATCTTGTAATTTGTTAATTAATTTATCTTTGATAGGCAGCGAACTGGCAGAATCGTTAGCACGTCAGACATAAACGTTTAGCAGCATTTCTTCCGGCGCTTGACACTTCAGTAAATGACAAAATGTACAGATGGTTTTGTAAGTATTTAGTTACATCCTATAGCATTCTAAGTTCAGTCTTAACGATTTTTTTCTCCTTTTGCTGGTGTCATTAAGATGAATGTCTACTCATTGCATGTTTTGTTTGTTCTTTTTTAAGACAAAAACATATAATTTTATACGAGTCTTGGTTGATATTTCTTGCAATTCTAGTGACTATCTAGAGCAAAGGTCGCCAAACTTTTTCGACCATCGAGCCCCTTTAGCCACTTCTCCTTCCGCATCAACCACCCTCCTCATTTAAAATATCTTAATACCCTACCCTACCGTGCCATATCATAAATGCGTACCGGGTACTGATGCTGGCAATTAAAATGTTAGCTAAAATATACATGTACGACGAATTAAGAAATGTTACTGAAGATGACACACTTTTTACATTTAAAACTACGTGTGTGAGCATACAGTATTAAACTTTAAATTTTCACGGTTAGAAAATGTGGAAAACGCATCATATTACTGGAATGAGGGATAAGCATGGGGATCCTGAATCAAGGCATTTAATCAGACTGAATGTTGGTCAGTTTCAGTCTCAAATCGCCTCGGTTCTCCAGGTTCAGGCAATTCCTCTGTTTGCTGAGGATTGCGTTTGCATGGCTGAAGCTAGCTTCCACCACGTAAGAGCTGGAAAATGTCAGAAGGAATGGCTCAGCTGCTGCTTTAAGGTGTGGGTGCCTTTTCACTCAGACTTCTGATCTCAAAAATGGTTTTCGCCGCAATACCGACAATCAAAGCAGACAGTTCGCTGATAGAGAAACAACCGCAGCACAAAGGACGGCGTAGCGTTCTATAATAGGCACAAGGCCTGGAATTTTGGGGAGCGGGGGCTAATCGATTACATCTTATTTTATCGACGCCGAAAGGATGAAAGGAAGAGTCAACCACCGATAGAATTTGAACTCAGAATGTAAGGACGAACAAAATGCGGCTAACCATTTCGTCCGGCGTGCAAACGATTCTGCCAGCTTAGTGCCTAATTATTATTATTATTATTATTATTATTATTATTATTAATAATAATAATAATAATGATGATGATGATGATGATGATGATAACAAAGTTATTTTACTAAATTTGAGTTGAAAATTACCGTCTTTATTTAAATAAATTTTGAAAATTTATTCATTAAATTTCGTAAACTGAATAAGTACATTTTCAAAACTTATTTAAATAAAGGCGGTAATTAGAAGCAGAAATATGGTAGCAAAAGGGTTAACCATACCGTAGTTCTTTTCAAATTATTAAATGCATTCCGGTCTCGACCATCACATCTCTTTTAAATGATCTAACGTATCTAAGGTTTTAGTAGCAAAGATGTTCATCCAATTTTAAGACATAAGGTGTGATACTTTGAGAGTAATTAGACAGGTAGTTCTCGTGGTAGGTTGACAGGCTTCTTTCAGTATCGGACAAAATGTTTAGCCGTATTTCGTTACAGTACTTTGCATTCTGAGAGGTAATATTTGTCCCCACTTGAACGTGAATGTTCTGTTAGAATAAACTATACTGGGGTAGATGCCATGAGAGAAACTCTCTTATTGGCTTTTGGAGTGTGGAGGTGCAATGGCCCAATGGTTAGGGCAGCGGACTCGCGGTCATAGGATCGCGGTTTCAATTCCCAGACCGGGCGTTGTGAGTGTTTATTGAGCGAAAACACCTAAAGCTCCACGAGGCTCCGGCAGGGGATGGTGGCGAACCCTGCTGTACTCTTTCACCACAACTTTCTCTCACTCTTTCTTCCTGTTTCTGTTGTGCCTGTAATTCAAAGGGTCAGCCTTGTCGCACTGTGTCACGTTGAATACCCCCGAGAACTACGTTAAGGGTACACGTGTCTGTGGAGTGCTCAGCCACTTGCACGTTAATTTCACAAGCAGGCTGTTCCGTTGATCGGATCAACTGGAACCCTCGACGTCGTAAGCAACGGAGTGCAACAACAAAAAATTAACCAGGTAGTTCTCGTGGTAGGTTGACGGGCTCCTTTCAGTATCGGACAAAATGTTTAACCGTATTTCGTTACAGTACTTTGCATTCTGAGAGGTAATATTTATCCCCACTTGAACATGAATGTTCTGTTAGAAGAAACTATACTGCGGTAGATGCCATGAGAGAAACCCACATATAGCTTTTGGAGTAAAATGCACTCTTGTTTATATCACTACCCGCCATCTCCACCGTTGAGACCACCGTATCACGTGATTTCGACCTTGTTTGATCTTCTCGATGATGGGTGCTAGAGACAGCTGCGTTTCATCGCCGCGCCTGCGATATATAGTAAAACAGTGCCAGAACAGGTACTGGTGTCACGATTAGCCAGTGAGCTTGTTCAAATCCCGCTGGGGCCAACTTAACTTTTAGCAGTTGATAAACGAAAGTACCAGTCAAATATTGAGGACTGTCTTATAAATACTGGAAAACATACTCCAAAATGTGAATGAAATTATTGTGGATGACTAAGACAGAAATTGTTTCACTGGTTCGCGAACTTATATGCATATTTTGTGTGTGGATGCATGATACACAAGCACACACACACATGTATACGTACATATACGCTCACATATGTTCGTGTATGCGCATGCGCATAACAAGGATTTTCACTGCGTGCGATCGCACGTCATGCGTCATGTATGTTTCATGCAGACTCTGCATAAATGTGGATATACATAGTCTGTCACAAATACACACACAAACACACACACGCACACACACACACGCACAAAAACATTCACATATTTAAATACATGCATAGAGTCACACATATATACATACACATAGGGTTGTTTTTTTTAATGCTTGAGTAGATACATGAATGCATGCAAGTATGTAGACGTACATACACATAGCATAGAATGTTGAAAATAGATTCCGTAACTACACATACATATTGACTTTTGAATATAGAAATTATGTATGTCTCTCTATTCAATTACTTTATGTGTGTTTGCGCGTGCACGCGTGTGTGCATGTGCATGTGTGTGTGTGTGTCACTCAGCCAATATTTCGTCAACAAAGAAACAGATGGATGAAAAAAGGAAGACAAACTAGTGGAACAAAAGAGTGAGAGAAAATAGAAGGAAAGAAAGAAAGAAAGAAAGAAAGAACGAATGAATGAATGAAAAGAGTGAGAAAGAAAGAAAAAATGAATGAATAAAAAAGAAACAAAGAAAGAAAGAAAGTAAGAATGAATGTATGAATGAATGAAAAGAGTGAGAAAGAAAGAAAAAATGAATGAATGAATGAATAAAAAGAAAGAAAGAAAGAAATGTGAGAAAAAGAAAGAAAGAAAGAAAGAAATGTGAGAAAAAGAAAGAAAGAAAGATAGAAAGAAAGATAGAAAGAAAGAAAGGAGATGTTAATAAGACAAAATGAAAGGAGTAGAATGAGAATGAAAGAAAGACAGTGAAAGAAAGACGTGGATAGTAAGAAATATGAGAGAAAGAAAGAGGCCGTGAGAATGAAGAAGAAAATGAGAAAGAAGGAAAGGGAGAAAAAAGGAAAGGAACAAAGAAAGTGAAGAAAGAGAGAAAAGAAGAAAGAGAGAGAGTAAAGGAAGAAAGAAGGAAAGAAAGAAAGGAAGAAGCGAGAATGTCAATTTGGCTGCTTGTCTTATTTGTAAACTATCTCATCAAGATTCCTCTGCTAAAAACAACAATCAGTTTTGCTAACAGAGCAATACAAGCTGCTGAGGTGACCGCTTGAACCCGTCACCAACAGAGCAGTAAAATAAACAAATCTCTTCTTTATCAGTGGTTTTCTTTTCCTTATCGTTTTTTTCTTCTTTCTCTTTTTTTTTTTTTTTTTT
>NC_068982.1:56685112-56688459 GCF_001194135.2 Octopus bimaculoides | reverse complement strand
TTTTTTTTTTTTTTTTTTTTTTTTTTGATGGTACTAGAATCAATGAGAAAGTTTCATGATGGTCGCTTTCTACTTAACAGAAATAGCCACCAATCTCACTCAAATACCTTTGTGGCTTTTCAGTGCCGCTAGGGACCAACATTCTTTTGCACAGATGTGACAACGAAGGCCACCTCTTACAATAGGTGTTCAGAGAGTTTATCATCTATGCTGACACAGACCTTCATTCCAGCATAGAAGTCTTCAAAGTTTTTGCTGTTTCAGGCATCGCTCGGTCTAAAACATCTACGTAAACATACACGTATGGATACGTTTATACATAGACACACAAATGTACACAAACGAATACCAATTTGACAAACGGTGTGGTACAAACACATCAGCAAACACACGCACTTTGTCCAGATTCCGTTTAAAGGTGATGGGATCCTTTTCCTCTTTGATCTGTTTTGGGACAATGTTACATAGGGCAGGGCCTGTTGAAGAAAAGAAATTGTGTTGCCGTGTATTTGTGTTGTGATCCCGATGTGGGTAGGGGACTATGGCCCGTGGTCCTAGCCTTGGATGGATTTTGAAGCTAATAATGTTGAGGCCGTTTGGGCAATGGTGGTGGTACATTCTCCACATCGTGCAAATGATGTATCGCTCGCAGCGGCGCTGGAGAGAGTAGAGTTTTAATGCTTAATTTGGTAACTTGACAAATGGGAGGAGGCTGCGAATAACTCGTCTTTGTTTATTCCTGTCCCTCCTCGCATCGTCTATCCGTCCGAATGTTTTATTGTGGTCTGTTGCGTTTTGTTCCATTTTGAGGATGTGTATATATATAATAAATTCTTTATTTAAGGGTTAAGATCACCAGTGGTTTCATGTTAAGTGAAATCCTTTAACATTTGAACACCGATGTTCCATGCGGTAGGCTTTATAATTGTTAAGGGGTTTCATTTCACATGAAACCAATGGTAGGCTTAACACACAAACAAAGAATTTGACTGGCAACCTATGTTATATATATACATACATTCAAATAGGAATTAGAAGCAGCTCGAGGTATATAAGCAAAATCGAACACACATACACAAGGCGTGTATGTTGTTAGTTCGTAGGTTGGCTGTGTTTTAGGCGTCAGAGAATACTTTCTTAATAGGCCCGGCTTTAAAAACACCTGAAAATAAGTCAGACGAGCGAGTCAACTCACATTAGGTCCTTTCTCGGAGCGACAGATATCAATATTTCGTCATTGTTGTGACTTTTCAATGCCGCGTACCGAACAAGGCCTGCTGGAAACTATATCACCGACTATGACCATATGCTGGCATGTCCCAAACCACGTGGCTGCAAACTACTAATATCCCAGAGCATGTCATTTTTGTACGTCTGATATTTATTTTAGCAGTCTCTTAGGCGAAACTGCTAAGTTACTAGGATATAAACTAACCAACATTGGTTGTAAAGCGATGGAGGTGACGCACGCGCACGCGCATGCACACACTTATGTATGTATATATACACACCATGCTTCCACGCAGTTTCATTCTAGCACGTCACTCACAAGGCTCTGGTCAGCCCGAAGCTATAGTAGGGACACTTGTTCAAGGTATCACGCAGTAGTACTAAACCCGACACGTGGTTACAAAGCGAGCTTCTTAACTACACAGACATACCTCGCTATTAAGACATGTTTCTGTGTTGTTGTGACCTCATCAGCGATGCATAGTAATCACCGTATTTGTCAATGTAGTTTTAGAAGAAAGAATCATTAAATAACCGTACAAGATTATGCATCAGTTAGCGTACACAAATAGAATTATTTAGACGAGAATAAATAACTCAGCTACACCACCGGCATAAAAGAAATAGCTAAGTAAATGCTAACTGGAAATATGCTTTCAGATAAATTCTTGTGCTGTGACGAGAGTGAAGTTCTAGCAATTTGGTGGAGCACATCTTTGTAGAAATTAAATATGTCGGAAAACTGAGAATGAATTTGACGATAATATAACATCGCTTTTTGTTTCTTTTCTACTTTCTTTCGTTACTTCTTTTTTTTTTCTGTCATTCTGGTACTTCGTTCTTTCCTTCTTTGGCTCTTTCTTTCCTTCTTTCTTTTTTCTTTTGTTCTTTTTGTTCATTCTGCTTTCCGTTCTTTCTTTCGACAGTGAACGGAAACCGATATTTACTTTTTGGTGAGTATGGACGCAATGTCACCACTTGATCGTTCTCCTAAATATGGGCAGCACAAATGTGGCTTTTCAGTGCCGCTAGGGACCAACATTCTTTTGCACAATAGGTGTTCAGAGAGTTTATCATCTTACAATAGGTGTTCAAGGAGATTGAGTGTGGCACCAAATGTGACAATGCTGGCCCTTTGAAATACAGGTACAACTCATTTTTGCTAGCTGAGTGGACTGGAGTGATATGAAATAAAGCGTCTTGCTCAAGGGCACATGCACCGCCGGGAATCGAACTCGCATAGAATTCTTCAAAGTTTTTGCTGTTTCAGGCATCGCTCGATTTAAAACATCTATGCAAACATACACATATGTACATATACATATTCTTGAGTGAAGTACTCAAGAAGCTCTGAGGACCTGATGCTATAACCTAACACCTTCGACTTACCGGGCAAATGTATATATCTCAGTCATCAGCAACTGCTTAGAGAAGAAACAAGTAGATGCATAGATCGATGGATGTAAATATTAACAAGAACACACACACACACACACACACACACACACACACACACACACACATAATTGGTGCTCTGTCGGTTACGATAATGAAGGTTCCAGTTGCTCCGATCAACGGAACAACTTGCTCTTGAAATTAACGCGCAAGTGGCTGAGCACTCCACAGACACGCGTACCCTTAACGTTTTTCCCAGGGAGATTGAGCGTGGCACCAAATGTGACAATACTGGCCCTTTGAAATACAGGTACAACTCATTTTTGCCAGCTGAGTGAACTGGAGCGATATGAAATAAAGCGTCTTGCTCAAGGACACACGCACCGCCGGGAATCGAACTCGCGACCTTAAGGTCGTGAGCAGAATATCCAAACCGCTTAGCCACGCGCCTTCACAACATTCACGTAATGCATATTTCCACATATATATACAACAAATTCAACATACATCTACACAAAACTTAACACACTGAACTATTCCACACATTTCTATACACTTAGAGTTAGTCACTGTCTGCATTTACACATTCGATATGGAATCTTTTGATTCTGCTGTTGACTATACACTTCTGTACACTTTTTATAGACACTACACACTTTTAACAGGTGTATGTGTGCGTTAGAGAGAGAGAGAGAGAGAGGGATATATATATATATATATAT
>NC_068982.1:56680776-56682726 GCF_001194135.2 Octopus bimaculoides | reverse complement strand
TACATATATATGTATATATACATGCATATATGGGTACGGACATCAAAAAAACGTGAACAAAAAGAGAAACGAAAACAGAAAACAAGAAAACGAAATTTTTTTCGAACAACGAAAGAAACAAATAGAGAAACGAGAGAGGCAACATAAAGAACATTCCCTTCATCAGTTGTCCCCTGTTTAATCTACTCCGCCTTTCGAAGGTAGAGACAAGACGAGACTTCGTTAAAACAGTCCTTCCTGCAAAGCAAATTAAATAAAATTTGGGATTTTTTTGCGGAGGGTTAAAGTAGTAACAAAAACAGGACAGTGAAAACAAAACAGTAAAAACAAGCGGTGAGGGCTGTTAAGCAAAGACGATGTGAAATGATGAGCGCTGGGAAAACGAGCTTTGAGAAGAGACAGGTAAAAGCACGTATTGTCTTTAGGAAGGGAGTGGAAGAAAGAAAGATGGATAGCCTTTGGTCACGTGTGAGCAACGAGAGAGTCAAGGAGGAAGAGTGAGATAGAGAGGGAACGGTGAAGGGGAGAAGAGAAGAATAAGGAAAGGGCAGGAGAGAAAAACAGAAAGGAAGAAGAACAAGAGGGGGAGATAGATAGAAAGAATAGAGATAGAATAAGAGTGCGCATCGTAATTATTAAGATAAAACTTACTTGGAAATGGATGCTTGGCGTTCGATCATATAATAATATAAATAATATATGTATATATGCATATATACATACATATATGTATACACCTACATATATATGTATATATACATGCATATATGAGTACAGGACATTAAAAAAACGTTAAACACAATGAGAAACGAGAATATAAAAAAACATTTCCAAGTAAGTCTATATATATATACATATATAAAGTAACAAACCTTACCTACTATTAGGTTTCTATTCATATCTACTATGGAATTATCCATCCGAGAAAACAGTAAATATAGAAGATTATTATTAGTTAATTTAAACAATAACTTTTTTTATATCAATCAATTTAAATAAATAGAAGAGTTTGTTGTATTGAAGATGTAATTGTTTATATATATTTTTGTTGCAGTTATACATAGGGGAAGACTTAATTACACATATATATATACATGTGTGTGTGTGTGTGTGTATACACACACACACACACACACACATCTATCTTATTGTTGTATATTGTGGTGACGAGGGATTATCTTAGACATGAACGGGTTTCGATTGGTATGTGTTTGAGATGTAATGAAGTGAATTTCGATGATTGTGGATTGCACTTACTTGGTTGTATCGTCTGTTGGAGTGTTTTTGCTGTTTTTTTAATTGTAATTGATGTATGATTGAATAGTTAACGCTCACGCTCATAATACATAGGCATTTGAATAAATTTTCACAAGCCAGCCGTCCTTTCACACGGAATTTCGTCTATCTTTAAACCATGACCCTGAAGTGACTTATATATCAGGGAACTGTTATTGTGTATGTATATCAGAATATGTATATAAGTTGAAACAATTTGTTGGCCTTTTATGTTTTTCTTAGTAACTGTTTATGTTATATAATATTATATTATATTATATTCATAGTATATCATGTAATATAATATAAATAAATTATTGGATTGCCAATAATATCTCCTTATTTAATTATCTTTATATGCATATATATATATATATATATATAAACATAATTAAGGGATCAGCAAACATTTGCTTCACCACATACCGAAGTTCAGAAATAGCAGCTAAAAAAGCCTGACACTCCAACAGATAGCATTACTTGTAACTCACAAAGGCAAAAACAAGAAGAAAAAACAAATGAAAACTAACCATTCGAAGTTAATCATAGACGCGTTTCTGGATTATGAGCGATAATACTCAATTTCCTTCATCGGTATGATATTCTAGTAGTAAATTCGACTCGATAATACTCAATTTCCTTCATCGGTATGATATTCTAGTAGTAAATTCGACT
>NC_068982.1:56678066-56680415 GCF_001194135.2 Octopus bimaculoides | reverse complement strand
TTTTTAGCTGCTATTTCTGAACTTCGGTATGTGGTGAAGCAAATGTTTGCTGATCCCTTAATTATGTTTATAAATGTATAAGAAATTTTAAATAAGTTCTCCTCCGATAATGGTGTTTACATACCGAAGGGCTTGGTAAAAATTATTAATTGTTGATTTATTAATAAATTAATAAATTGATAAACCTTTACCCTTTTAATTGTATTTCCCGGAGCGTCCAATAACACTATCCGTATCACGTCCTCACTTTGTTGTCTTTTTGTTATTGTTTTTTTGAACCTATATATAGATATATATATATATTTCCAAAAATGTTTACGAGGGATGTATAAACTTAGCGGTTACCGAGTTCGCTCTGATCGGTGGTCGATGCCGGCTAGCCACAGTGAGTGTTGATGAAACGCGTGTTTGTTGAATTTATTATACCCGGTTAATCCTCACTTGGTAAATTCGAATGTCTTCATAAGGACTGCATATTTTCGTAGAGAAAATAATGAAATTAGTGAAGATCAGGAGAACGGAGATTTGCAATAACTGTTTAATAAAACTTAAATGTGCAAATTTCCGTTCTCCTGATCTTCACTTATTTCATTATATATATATATATATTACAGAGATGTACTTGCATAGCAAGTGACCTGATCTGGGATCGTGTGCTGGAACGAAAACAATTGCAGCGTGGAAGGTGTTTATAAGCCATTTAAAATAACACACAAAGACCGTTAGATTCACTTCAACATTTAAATTTAATTTGTCAAATTCTGTGCTGCATCATGAGACGCAGCACAGAATTTTGTCAGTGAACAGGTCGCGTTCTCAAAGCGACGAAAATATTTGACAAATTAAATTTAAATGTTGAAGTGAATCTAACGGTCTTTGTGTGTTATTTTAAATGGCTTATAAACACCTTCCACGCTGCAATATATATATATATGTGTATGTGTATATGTATATATATATATATATATATGTGTGTGTGTGTGTGTATATAAAATACATTTAGGTATGTCTTAGAAAATGGACATATGTGCCTCTGTTTATCATTTACTTACTTATCATTGGATTGCAGCCTTGAACAGTTTAGTCGAACAAATCATCTTCAATACATATTTTTAAGTCTGGTACTTATTATGTTGGTCTCTTTCGGCGAACTGCTAATTTACAAACACAAACAAACTCCGGCTGTCATGCAGCAGTGGGGAACGAGCACATACGCACACGCGCACGTGCGCGCGCACATACACACAGTCAGCACACGCATATATATATATATTTATATTTAAGTGTATAGGGCGGGCTTCTACACAGTTCCCGTGTAGCCCAGAGCACCCTACCAGCACGCGTACTCTTAACGTAATTCTCAGGGCAAGGCAACGTCACACAGATTGTGACAAGGCTGGCCCCTTGAAGTACACGTACTTCTCATTTTTGGAGCAACGTGAAATAAAGCTTATTGCTCATGGGCAAAACGCGCCTCCAGATATCGAACTCACAACCTTTCAATCATGAGCTGAATACCTTAACTAACCGCTAAGCCATAGACCTTTTCTTCTGTATGTTTATACCGTTTACTTTCTGTTATATTTCATAAAACTGGAATAATTTCTATACAGTGTGGTCAGTGCTAGCGATAAAAAACAGTATAATTAACTGACAGAAAATGCCTCCATTGTCAGTTGAACATCCGTTTGCTTGATATAGACTGCTTTTGTAGATATATTCGCGTGTAGGGATTTGCACGACCCTGGCGGCAGTACTTAATTATTTTATAAACGTAAGGTCAGTCTGCCCTTGTATCGTTTTCGTCTTTGCGACTGGCTTTCTCTTTTTTTTTTTAACTCATATTTTCTCTTTTCTGTGTTATTTTCTTTTTTTCACCCTTTTATTTTTCATTTTTGTTTTTTTAGTTTTTAGCTTTGTTTGTTTCTCCACCCTTCATCCCGGGTGATATTTGAAGTGACGGGTAGTTAGGCGAAAATTAGATGGAAGGGACGAAACTTTGTCTGGTAGCATCAAAGAAATCTGACGTTAATTCAAGGAGAAGCTGTTGACTGCACACGTGCTCGCGCATACACGTACACGAACACGCACTCTGAGACATGTGAGCATTTTACACATACACATACCACATATCATACGCGCACACAAACACATCATCATTCAGTCATTTACACACACTTACGGTTAAATATATACATATATATCGTACACAATCAAATAAACTAATGCGCGTACACACACATTCACGTACATATATAAACGTACGCACATTAAAACGCATATATAGAAACCATGCACACACACACACACACACACACACACACATACACACACACACACACACACATG
>NC_068982.1:56671210-56677587 GCF_001194135.2 Octopus bimaculoides | reverse complement strand
GTGTGCGTTCACGTGTTGGTGTATGTGAGCGTAAGCTGGTCTGTAAAGGCGCCAATAAATAGGTTTGCATGTGAATCTATGTTTTTGCATGTGTTCGTATGCGTTTGTGTACGAGCACTCATGCGTATACGTGAATGCGCGTTTGTGTGTGTGTGTGTGTGTGTGTGTGTGTGCGAGCGTGTTTGTGTGTGTGTGTGCGTGTGTGTGTGTCAGTATGTGTGTATGTCAGTGTGTGTGTGTGTTAGTGTGTGTGTATGTGTGATTTTGCTTGTCCAGTTGAGTGAGTTAATACGTGTGCGAGAATGCGTGTGCATATTCGTGTGTGTGTGTGTGTGTGTGGTTTCTTATAGGTGCATATATGTATCTTAGTTTACGTACGTTTATATATGTACGTGAATGTGTGTGGACGCGCATTAGTTTATTTGATTGTATACGATATGTGTATATATTCAAGCGTATGTGCGTGTAAATGACTGAATCAAGATGTGCGTGTGTGTGTGTGCATATGTGTGTGAGTGCGTATGGTATGTGGTATGTGTATACGTAGAAGCCCGTCATACATATGTGTATGCGTGGGGGTAAGTTTTGTGTGTTGGGAGAGAGAGAGAGAGAGAATGTGTGTGTGTGTGTTTGTGTGTGTATGTGTGTGTCTCTGTGTGTGTGTGTGTGTGTGTGTGTATCTCTGTTTTGTGTTTGTGTTCCCACCGCTTCACAACCGGTGTCGGTTTGTTTACGTCGCGCCACTTAGCAGGTCGACAAAAGAAGCCAACCGATAGAATAAGTATCAAGCTTAAGAATAAGTGATGGAGGTTTGATTTGTTCAATGCAGTGCTCCAGCATGCCCGCAGTACAATCACTGAAACAAGTAAAAGATAAAACATTAATAATCAAACAGAATCATAATAGAGTCTCAGAATGCTACGCGGTATTTGATCCGACTGTGTGCATTCCACGATCAACTTTTACTTTCATCGTTTTAAGGCTGATAAAAATGAACTACCGATCCAGGGTAGTGGACAGACGGAGATTTACATTGTTGTATATGCCGTGTTGTATATGCCGTGTTGTATATGTTCCGATTATCTGCGCTTAGAGTTTAAAATGCATCTTGGCATACTTGAGTGGTAGAATTGATCCGTGATCGTAGTTACATCATAGTGGAGTCTAGTCTACTGCAAAAAGTCTGAGTTCATCCTAGCAGTTTTGGGGACAAGAGAGGCTATTGCTGTTGCAGTTATTTTCTTTTATTTTTTTTTCTCTTTGCCTGTTTTAGTCATTGGACTGCAGCTATCTGGGTTTCTGCATTGAAGGGTTTAGTGGCACAAATTGATCCAAGTATTCCCTTCTTTTTAACGCACGTATTTAGTCTATCAATTTTCTTTTGCCGGGCAGTTTCGCTTGTCAAGTAGTGTGAGGACAAATTAAGAAAAACACACAAACACACACACACACACAAACGCATGCACGCGCACACACACACACACACACACACACACAAACGCATGCACGCACACACACCCACATGTATACGTATTTGTGTGTGTGCGTGTGTGTGTGTGTGTGTGTCTGTGTGTTTAATTTCTGTTTAACAGTTGATCTCGAAGTCGATAAATCTATAAACAAACAACCTGTAAATATTGGGTTTAAAATCCCTTTAGCTAGGAAAAGTCGAAGGCTGCCTTCGGCTTTTTCTGTTCAAAGGGTAGCCAGCGAACTTCTGAATGCAGAACTGGGAAATGATGTTTAATCCTTTGTCTTTGCCGAAATGAGCAAATAAACGCACCTAGAGCAGTTTTGCATTGAATCTCACATCGAGAATAGATTGATCAAGAACGAACTTCAAATCAGATGCAAAGTTTTTGGTGGCTAACACCACCAAGGTCCCAGTCACTGGTTTGGAGCTGGATCTAAAGTAACTAATATAAGGAGAGTTGACATTAGTTTCAAATTTTAGCACAAGGCCAAGAAGTTCAGGGAGGAAGTAAGTCGATTACATCGACCCCAGCGCTCAACTCGTACTCATTTTATCGACTCCTAAAGGACAAAGGGTAAAGTCGACCTCGACGGAATTCAAACTCAGAACGTAAAAATAGATGAAATGCCGCTAAGCATTTTGCCCGGCGTGCTAACGATTCTGCTAGTTCGCCGCTTTAAAGAGTTACACAGATTTTTTCTGTTTGATAACTACCGTCAAGCCTCTCACGCTCCACAGCCATGACCATCCAATCTGTAAACAAGAATTCTATAAAATCTCGACTTCTTCTAAATACTAAGTTTGGAATATATGTTATTTTCTGATGTGCTTTTCAAGTTCCTTGCTAATTAGAATCTTTGTCGTTATTTCGTCATTGTAAATTAATCCTGTACAGGTAAACAACTGTGCTTTTCTACCAATATCGATCGATTCATCGACTTGAATTGCGAATTTACAATCCATCATACTCTCGGAAACACGCTTCTCAATATTAGCTGGCATAGCAACTATTCTTCTGCTAATTGTATTATCAAACAAAGAAATTTTCATAACTTACCGTTTAGTATTCATCACCAAAGTTTTTACAATGAAGTTACTGACAAGCTAAATCAGGTTTTCAGCTATTCAATCTGGTGTTGTCTAAAGAGCAATCAATCTAGCCACTTTGTAAGATACGATATGCATCTTACCTCAGACAGTCACTTATTTTTCAATATATATTCGTTGGTATTTCTGCAGTTCCAAAAGTCTTTCAAACTATTGATCAGATAACCAATAGTGTTTACCAGATGTTCCCGTTTTGACGGCAGATGTCTTCACGTTACTTGGGACCATATTGAAAATGTAAAGCTTCGTACCACACGTGAAACAGTTCGAAATACATTTTCATCCTTAGTCCGCGAGAAACCGAAAGTCGGGTGGCTATTCATATATTCTCAGCAAACTTACATTTTGGGGTGTTTGCTTGTGTCAGTTGCTGATTTAGAACTTAAAGAGTCTTCTCCGACACTCTCGTTCTAATGGCAATCCTGGATCAAAACGTGAACTCAGATCGTCCTCAGCAACACTTAATGCTCTGAGTTTCAATCTGGGAAGATATTAATATCTATCCATAACATACATACATACATACATACATACATACATACATAACATACATACATACATACACACACACACACACACACATACATACATACATACATACATACATACATACATACATACATACATACATACATACATACATAGAGCAACACTCTTTGTCTGATAATCTAAAATACATGTCCAAAGAAGTCACACGACTTTACCGCAACGCATCATCAGATGAAAGGATGAGCTTCATTGAGTAGAAGACTATGCATGAATATGTTAGTAGAAAGCTCCGTGATGATAGTAACATCGATCATCAAAGCGGTTTATCTTGGACCAATAGCCAGATTACTACCTCCCACTTCGATGGGTATGCGTTTGCAATCGAGGAACAGGAAATATCAACCAAGTACCTGATGCACAAAAAGGATAGAGATGCAGGAAAGGCCGTAAAATGTAACAACCGCTGCAGCCATTGTGCAGCCATTGTGACAACCGCTGCAGCCATTCACATCATAAGCAGTTGACCGAAAATGTAATCACGGTATTTATCTACCGATGAGACATGACGTTGTAGCTAGGACACTCTATAATGAAATCCGTCGGAAGGATAATCCCGAGGACAAAGAAATAAGAACCCACAATATAGTAAAAGCCATAGCCAATCATAATAAAAAGGAATACTGGTGGAATGAACCAGGGAAGACCTCAATAAAATGTGAGCACAACAGACCTGATATAATAATTTGGGATAAAGAAGAGAAACTGTGCACAGTTGTGAAAATTAGCTGCCCAGCGGATGAAAAAAAAATAGAGAGATGAAGATCAGTGAAAAAGAGAACACCTATGCTGAACTACTGAGAAATCTGCAGTTGCTCTATCCAGATTACAAGTTCAGGTTTATACCTGTAATTATTGGGGCCCTGGGATATGTAACACACTGCCTAAATACCAATCTTGAGAAATTAGGCTTCTCAAAACCAGAAAGAAGAAAGCTAATTCGAAGACTACAGATCCAATCCATTACTGAAACTGTAAAAATCTGTAAAACTTTCCAGAAGTTTATCATTTAAATATAATAATAATAATGATAATGATAATGATAATAATAATAATAATAATAATAATAATAATAATGCCTTAGGTATAATATAAAAAAATATTCAGACAAATACATAACAAAAATACCAGGACTTACAAATATATATAACATACAGAAAATTGCACTACTGGGTACTGCACACATTCTACGCAAAACACTTTCAATACAGTAAACATAAGAGCACCACAGCAAACCACAGCACATACCCAAGGCGCACAGAGCTGCGCTCGGTAGTGAAGTGAAAGCACGTTATAAAAATAAAACTACTGAACAATAATAATAATAATAATAATAGCACCTGTAGAATATAAAGCAAGACATGATAGAGTTGGCCAGTATTTACACTGGACAATATGTCAGCATTATAAAATCATGAGAATATGATTTGAATGTGAATTGGCTGCTGTTTCTAACAAATAAAAAATCCAACAATAGGAGCTCTCGTTGGTTCATACTTCCAGTAACTGTTGTCGTTGTTATAGTAGAGCAGTTAGTGCAATGGACAAAATGCTTAAGAGCATTGAGTTCAAATTCTGCCGAGGTTGATTTTACCCTTCATTCTTTCGAGGTCCGTATACTCTTTTGTTTTATAAAACAGTTATGATTATATTTTCTTTAGGTTTATAAAACAGTGAGGTGTGACTTGAAGATTAGGCTGCTGTTTCTAGCAGATCCAGGATCAAAGTAAAGGCTTCTTCTTGTTTCGTCTGAAATGAAATACTGTAGTATTTCAGTTTTTGAGAGACAATACATTCACTTTTACTTCTCTCTCTCTCTCTCTCTCTTTCTCTCTCTCTCTCTCTCTTTCTCTCTCTCTCTTTCTCTCTCTCTCTCCCTTTCTCTCTCTCTCTCCCTTTCTCTCTCTGTCTCTCTCTCTCTTTCTCTCTCCCTCTCTCTCTCTCTCGCTCTCTCTCTCTCTCTCTCTCTCTCTCTCTCTCTCTCTCTCTCTCTCTCTCTCTCTCTCTGTCACACACACACACACACACACACATTCTCTCTATCTCTCCTTCTCTCTCTCACTCTCTCTCCCACTCTCTCCCTCTCTCTCTCATTCTATCTCTCCCCCTCTCTCTCACACTTTCTCACTCACTCACTCTATCTCTCCCTCTCTCTCTTACTCATACTGTTTCTCTCTCTCTTTCACTCAGTCTCTCTCTCACTCTGTTTTTCCCTCTCTCTCTCTCTCTCACTATCTGCCTCTCAATTATTCTTCTGTTTCTGTCATTCCCCCCTCTCTCTTCCTTCCTCATATTGTTCCTTCCCCCCCTCTCTCTCTCTCTCTCTTACACCATCACTTCATTCACATTCATTTCGGGTCTCAGTCATTCTCCCTAACACTTTCTATTGGTCTATTTTCTTCAAGTCACGCTTCACTTACTCTCTTGAGTTCTTTCATAAATCCACACGCTTTCTCTCCTCCTTCAGTTTCTTATTATTTCACAGCTCTCTCTCTCTACCTCACTCCCTCTCTCTTTATCTCTCTATCCTTCTCTATCTCTCGCTCTCTCTCTCTATCTCTCTCTCTCTCTCTCTCTCTCTCTCTTTCATTCTATCTATACTCTTTCTTTCGTTCTTTCTTTCTTCCACTCTCCTCGCTTTGTTACTCATTCACTGAATCTTTCATTCGATCACTCAGCTATTATACTTCTTTTAATTTGATCACTTTCATTCACACACACACACACACACACATACACACACACAATTGCACTCTTTCACTTGTACTTTCTCTTTATCCCCCCCCCACCCACAAAGACTCTGTTTCTTTCATCTTTTGTCACACTATCTCTATATCAAACATTCTTTCTCTCGGTCTCTCTCTCTTTCTTCCTCTTTCGCTCTCTTTATTTCTCGATCCATCCATCTATCTATCTATCTATCTATCTATCTATCTATCTATTTATCTATCTATCTATCTATCCATCTATCCTACCTACCTATCTATCTGTTTATCTCTATCTCTCTCTCTATCTATCTATCTATCTATCTATCTATCTATCTATCTATCTATCTGTCTCTCTGTCTGTCTGTCTGTCTCTCTCTCTCTCTCTATCTCTCTATCTGTCTGTCTATCTCTCTGTCTGTCTCTCTCTCTCTTTCTCTCTCTCTCTCTATCTCTCTCTCTCTCTTTCTCTCTATCTCTCTCTATCTATCTGTCTGTCTGTCTCTCTCTTTCTCTCTCTCTCTTTCTCTCTCTCTCTCTCTCTC
>NC_068982.1:56670281-56670984 GCF_001194135.2 Octopus bimaculoides | reverse complement strand
TCTCTCTCTCTCTCTCTCTCTCTCTCTCTCTCTCTCTCTCTCTCTCTCTCTCTATCTCTTACTCTCTCAGCGGTACATCACCACAATAAATCCACACATTCACTCACACTCTCCTTCCAACGCTGAATTTCGATCCCTCCCACTCTCTCTATCCTTATCTACCTCTTACTCCCAGCCCCTGAACTCAATTCCATTCACCAAAAATCTCACCTCCACATTCCACCCATCATCTCCGCAATCTCCATTATGGATACTATTTCCTGTGCACTATGACTCACAGCACCACCATAAAACGGTATCTCTTACCATTCCAAGACCATCGACAATTCGCGATCTTCCTCCATTGGTTTTGTTTCTTTGTTTGTTGGTTTCCATATTTGTTGGATTGTCTGTTTGTTTGTTGGCTGATTTTCTTTGTTTATTTAGTCAATCTAATTTAATTTATTCATTTGTCTATTAATTGTAATAAATCAAATGAACGAGTAAAGAAGTAAAGTGTGGATGGCAGGGATAGAGTGGAGAGTCTGCAAGGAGAAAAAAATACATACACATACATGAGTGTGTGTGTGTGTGTGTGTGTGTGTGTGTGTGTGTGTGTGTGTTTGGTCTAACTTTTAATTGTTTCAACCAATTAGACTGCGGTCATGCTGGGACACCGCCTTGAAGAATTTTGAGTCGAATGCATCGACCCCAGTACTATTTT
>NC_068982.1:56669019-56669797 GCF_001194135.2 Octopus bimaculoides | reverse complement strand
TATATATATATATATATATATATATATATAGAGAGAGAGAGAGAGAGAGAGAGAGAGAGAGAGAGATATGCATATATGGGTACATGATGTCACCAACAGTAAATAACATGAATTACAAAAAAAATGAGTTCAATATGCAAACAACGAGAGAAACGAATGGGAAACAGGACAAGTAACACAAAGAACGACCCTTCATCAGTTGTCGGCTGTCTATCTACTCCTCGTTTCGAGCATTTGACGACAATATGAGTCTTCGAAGATAGTTGCTCCCATGATTATAAAAATAAAATTCTGGATCTATGGAGGATCAAAGTTGGTAACAAAAGCAGGACAGTGGAGACATACAAGGAAATCAAACGAAAACAAAGATGAAGGGTCGTTAGATCAGAACGAGGGTAAAATAGCGAACGCTGGAGAAATTTTTTCTTTGAAAAGAGAAAAGTTAGAAATTAGAGGTAGAATACGTCCAGTCCTTAGGACAGTTCTGAAAGAAAAGAAAGATAATCAGGTGGAGAAAAGAAAGATGGACGATGGTCATGTGTGAGCAACGAGAGAGAGAAAAACAGAAAGAGTGAAGAGAGAGAGTGTGAGAGACAGACAGAAAGTGAGAGAGAGAGAGAAAGAGAGAGAGAGAGACAGAGAGAGACAGATAAAAAACGGTGAAGGGGAGAAAACAGTATAGAGTCGCATCAAAAATATTAAGATAAACTTGCTTGGAAATGGATGCGTGGTGTTCAATCAAATAATAGTGTAAATAATATATATATATGCATATATA
>NC_068982.1:56666852-56668919 GCF_001194135.2 Octopus bimaculoides | reverse complement strand
ATATGATTGAACGCCAATCATCCATTTCCAAGTTAGTTTTATCTTGATAATTTCGATGCGACCCTTAATTTCTGTTTCGATCTATATCTATCTCTTTCTAATTCTCTTTCTCTTTCCCCTCTCCCCTTCGTTTCCTCTCTCTTCCTTTCTCTAATTCTTTTTATCTCCCCTTTCGTTTTTTTCTCTCTCATCCTTTCTCTAATTCTTTTCCTCTCCCCTTCGCCGTTCTCTGTCTGTCCCTCTCTCCCTCACTCTTCATCCTTTGCTCTCGTTGCTCGCACGTGACCATCGGCCATCTATCTTTTCCTAACTTGAATTTCTTTCCTTCCGATCAGCTGCAGGGATCAGATGCATTCTTGTCTCTCTCCTGTCAGAGCTTAATCCTCAAGCGTTCCTCACTTCACCTCATTTAGGCTTAGCAGCCCTTCCTGTTTGTTTTCATTGTTCTGCTTTTGTTACCAACTTTGACCCTCCGCAAATCGCAAATTTTATTTAATTTGGTTTGCGGGAGCAACTGTTTTTGTCGAAGGCGTGTCTTGTCGTAAATTACTCGAAATACGGAGTAGAAAAACAGCCAATAACTGATGAAGGGTCGTTCTTTATGTTGCTTGTTTTGTTTTCCATTTCTTTCTTTCGTTGTTCGCAAAAGTTCGTATTCCATATTTTCGTATTTCGTATTTCATGTTGTTTACGTTCTGTAGTGTCCTGTGCCCATATATGCATATGTGTATACATATATAAGTATATATATATATATATATATTTCTGTGTTCCTTTCTGTCGAAGAGCCACGACTTACGCACGAGTGAGTGCACAAATAAAAGTTTCCAATCAAACACTTTTGACAG
Organism: Octopus bimaculoides; assembly: GCF_001194135.2. NCBI lineage: Eukaryota > Metazoa > Mollusca > Cephalopoda > Octopoda > Octopodidae > Octopus > Octopus bimaculoides. The sequence goes on along the minus strand of NC_068982.1, from coordinate 56,668,071 downwards.
GAGTTACATATATAATTTTAAAAGTTTGACTCATTTCCAGGCAACTCAGTTTCATAACCTACGTTTGTCGTGTATGTCCCTTCATAAAAAGTATCAGATGAAATATCAATGCTGGGTCGGAAGAACAAAGACGAAAATCAAGATTAAAATTTATCAAAATGAATTTGAATAGAAAGGCAGCAAGAAGAGTGACATCTACGGACATGTTTTGGTCTTATTTGAACTCCTCAACGAAGCATATATACATTTAGCATTACTTGCAACTATATCCCAATAAAAATATCCTAACCTAGTGTCTTAATAAAGAAAATACATACACATGATTGCTTAATCCTGTATATTATCTCTTATCTTTTACTTGTTTAGCCATTGAACTGCAGCCATGCTGGAGCACCGCTTTCACGGGATTTAAACAAAGAAAAGGACCCCAGTACTTATTCAATCGGTATCTATTCTATCAGTTGTAAAGCAGTTGTGGAGGACAAACGCAAACATAGTGATACACACACATACACGTATACATTAGTATTTTTCACTCATTTATTATTATTCATTTATTGATTTTTATTTATCCATTTATTTACTTGTTTATTTGTTTACTTCATTTGTTTATTTTGATTACTTATACATTTGATTGTAGTTAATTAATAAATAGTTCCAAATGAATGTTTACAGGCTGATGTTTGTCGATTGATTATCCTCTCTATTTTCTTATTTGCCTTATATATACATGTATATACATGCACACGTATATACAAACATATATATTATTGTTATTATTGTTATTATTTTCTTCTTCAATTTTGTTTCCAGTTATTGCCGTGTATCTTCCCGACACCTAGGGCAAAGAAACTCACTATATACATTGGTAGGCTATTAAAATACAGACTCTCATTTATTATTATTATTATTATTATTATTATTATTATTATTATTATTATTTTTATTTTTATTATGATTATTATTATTGTTATTGTTTTTATTATTATTTTATGTTTGACTTTTGTTTTGCATTTGTACAAGTTGGATCCAAGTCTCACCCAGAGACCTCAAGAGACAACAAGTTAGAAGTTCATGTAGGTGTTATGCCTAGGGTACCATATATTTGGATTTGTACAGTTTTGTTCAAGTGAATGTTTAAGAAACCATAAGAAAATTATGTGTTTGCTTTAAAATTTGAGATCACATAGACACTATTTTACGTAGGATATAGGCAGTT
>NC_068982.1:56662047-56666313 GCF_001194135.2 Octopus bimaculoides | reverse complement strand
TTATTATTATTATTATTATTATTATTATTATTATTATTATTATTATTATTATTATTCAGTAATCTTATTTTTATAACGTGCTTTCACTTCACTACCGAGCGCAGCTCTGTGTGCCTTGGGTATGTGCTGTAGTTTGCTGTGATGCTCTTATGGTTACTGTATTGAAAGTGTTTTACGTAGGATGTGCGCAGTGCCCAGTAGTGCAATTTTCTGTATGTAATATATATTTGTAAGCCCTGGTGTTTTTGTTATGTATTTGTTTGAATATTTTTTATCATACCCAATGTGCGCACTATGATAGGAATTGTTTCTGTTTTTAGACTCCACATTCGAGTTACCTCTATTTCCAGGTCTTTGTATTTTGAAAGATTCTTTGTATTTTGAAAGAAACTGTGAGGAAGCCTGTTGTATATATACATGTATGTGTGTGTATGTTTGTATTTGTCTTTCCTACTGCGTAGCAGTCGGTGTTGTTTTGCTTACGTCGTTGTAACTTAGCGGCTTGGTAAAAGACATCGTTAAAATAAGTACCTGAATTATAAATAAGCACTATTATTTATTTGTTCGACTAAACCCGTCAAGGTCGTGCTCCAGTATGGCCGAAGTCCTATGACTGAAGCAAAAATAAAAAAATATATATATACATAAGTATACAAACACACACACATATACACACACATACATGCCTTGACTTGTCTTATTTTTCAATTCATAATGAAATCATAAAAATACCGTCGTGTTACGCGCCATGCTCTGGACATTTTTAGACTTCACGAAACAGTGGTGACACATCGCTTGTTTAGTTGCTTATATTGACAACCAATGTTTGGATACCTGGTAACTCCTACCATTTTGTATATATTCAACTCACCAAATTATTCCAGTACACAAATTAGTATTTTAAGACTAGATTTTTTTTACCGCGTGGCATTTTGGGAAGGTGTCTTCTCCTATAGCCTCGGGCCGACCAAAGCCTTGTGAGTGGATCTGGTAGACGGAAACTGGAAGAAACCCGCTGTATGTCTTTGTATTTGTTTGTCCCCCACCCCACCACCATCTCTTGACAACAAATGTTGGTGTGTTTGCGTCACCGTAACTTAGCGGTTCGGCAAAAAGAGACTGATAGAATTAGTTCTACACTTCGATTAAAAAACCCTTTAAGGTGGTGCTCCAGCATGGTCGCAGTCAAATGACTGAAACAAGTAAAACAAAAAACTGTTATTTAGCTCCAAGTCTGACCACGGCAGATTTCTTAAAGAAAAGGAAAGAATTCAAGAAAGACGGAAAGACAGAAAGAAGAGGTGGAAGAAGAAAGCACACGTGGTTGATATATATACATATATACACTTATAAATATGTGTGTATATATGTATTTTCATTCATACTTAGACACCTTATGTATGTATGTATGTATGTATGTATGTGTGTGTGTGTGTGTATGTATGTATGTATGTATTTATGTATGTATGCATGCATGATGTATATATGTATGTATGTATGTATGTATGTATTTATATGTAAGTGTGTGTCTATGAATATATTAAGTATGTGCACAAAATCCAGTACGAGAGGAACGTGATTTCACTATTTTGTAAAATTTCCGCAAAAAATAAGACATGAAGAATGATTGATGGATATACTAATGACGCGTGTAATATACATACATACGTACATATATACATGCGTGTGTGTGTTTGTGTGTATGTGTGTGTGTGTGTGTGTGTGTGCGTGTGCGTGTGTGTGTGTATAAACACAAGTATGCATATGTGTGTGTGTGTATCAATACATGCATGTATGTATATAAACACAAGTGTATGTGTGTGTGTGTTTGTGTGTGTGTGTGTGTGTGTGTGTGTGTGTGTGTGTGTGTAATTGGGGTATTACATGAATAGATTAATAGTTTAATTGAAATGTGCATTTAACTGCTTCGTATACAAATATATAAACAGAAACACTGATGACTCGTTCATGTATTTTTGTATAAGAGAGAGAAACGTGAATATTTTTTTGTTCATAAGTGTATGGCTCATATTAAGTGTATGTATTTAAAATTTAATATTTCTTGATCATTCTGTATCTCCTGACATCCTATTTCAGCATAACTTGCCTCGTCGGTGTAATATGTAATATGAGCAACGAAATATGAGCAACGAAATATTTTTATATTTACGTATTTTAGAAAGGAAGAAAGTTTTCTTTTCTCTCATTTCGAATCACAAAGAGTTGTAGAAAGAGCAAAACAAATGTATCGATAGAACCACACATGAAGATGAATGTATCCAATCCGTTTTGGGTTTTTTCCTTTTGCATAGTAGCAGCGTAGGAAGAAAATCAAAGTTGGAATAACAGGCCAAAAAAAAAACAAAAAAAAGACTGTATTTCTTTGTCCCCTCGTTAAGGCACACACATGAGAATAAAATAGAGAAAATAATTGAAACCCCACCCTAAAAACGACATAATTTTCATAAGATTTAAAATTCGAAAAACTGTCTTGAGTCAGGGTAGCAGTAAACAAATTTTAAGACTTAATTTTACTTTTGTTTCTAAAATAGGTGTGACGCTATTATTATATATTTCTTTTCCTTGTCTCTACCCCACTAATAAGAAATATCTTGTTTCATAAAATTTTATAATTAATATACTGTGTTATGTCATGCTGATGATTTCTATAAAGAATGAAATGGTGCTATACATGATTACCACTGGCTAGAAATTTCAAAATACGTGAGCAACAAACAAATAAATAAACAAAAGTTTCTTCTTTGCATCTTTCTTCGTATTTCCTAATTTCATATTCAAACTTCAAATTCGGCCAAATGGTATGAAGAAATTATTATCTCCCTTTTATTTGTCGGAAAGCGTACACAATGTTAGAATGTAAAATGATTAATTAATTGTCTAATCTCGAAGAAAATTGAACGCAACTGACAAAGGGTTGGGATGAATAATGCAATGCATACTATCGGATGCACTAACGATTCTACCACTTTGCTTAGTCCTTCAGTCTTCACTAAAATTAAATTCCTCCCCAAAATTCCTTTCGTTTTAAAACTTTTTTCTTCAAAACACTATCTCCGGCCTACAGAGTATCTAGCTGAAAATCAAACATTACCAAGAAGAGGAAGAAGAAGGATATAAGGATATAACAAGTTGTCTTTTGTCCTTCATAAATAATAGTCTCGAATTTTGACATAATGCTGTCAATTGCAGAGAGAGAGAGAGAGAGAATGTAAGTCGATTACATCGGCCCAGTATTTGACTGGTACTTATTTCATCGACTCCCAAATAGATGGTATGTAAAGTTGACATCAATGGCATTTAAACTCAGAACGAAAAGAAACGGGGAAGGCAGTTATGAAAAAGTCAGAGCGCTAACTTTCTCAGATAAGCACAAGGACACCGTGATTTTGTGTGGGAATGGTCAGATTCGAGAAGACCGACCCCAGAAACTTAAAAGAATAAGTTGATTTCGATGAGATTTGAACACAAAAGGTGGAGGTGCATATAACTAAACAGGTATGTTGTTCCCCTCATTTTATTTAAGAACAAAAATGTTCTAAAGCACAACTAAACATCGTTTGTTTGCATGATCTTTCTCTGAGAATTAATCGAGGATTGAACACACAACAAAAAGTGTGTCAGCCGTGGGAGAATTGCTTCGGTTTATAATAATCTATAACCTACAACGGCATAAAGCTGTTTGTATTACCATACAGCGTGTGCATATGTATGTTTGTATTGTCGTGTTTGTCGTGAACATTACCATATTGTTGTTCAGTGTTACTTTGCTGAAGCTTTTTTCCCACTAGCCGTTTTTACAATCTTTCAAACCTCTATTTCTGCCACTACATATATGTATGCATGCATGCATGCATGCATGTATGTATGTATGTATGTATGTGTGTATGCATGTATACAAATATACATATATACATATTCTTTTATTCTTTTTCTTTTTTCAGTTATTTGATTGTAGCCATTCTGAAGAACCGCCTTGTGGAGTTTTTGTTGAACAAATCGACCCTAGCTTTATTGTTCTAAACCTTAAGGCCTCTTTTGTTGAACCGCTAAGTTACTGGGACGCAAACAAACCAATATGGAATGTCAAGCGGTGATGAGGGGACAAACACAGATACATTGGCACTCCCACATAGATACATACATATATATACGAAGAGCTTCTCTTCAGTTTCCGTCTACCAAACCCACTCACGCGGATATGTATGTGTGTGTAATGTATATATATGTATATATGTATGTATGTAT
>NC_068982.1:56658740-56661421 GCF_001194135.2 Octopus bimaculoides | reverse complement strand
TTTTTTTGCAACGTCATGTACCCAGATATGCATCTATATATACATGTAGATGAAGGTATGTACATACATGTACATATATATGCATATACTCATATATTATTTATATATATATATATATATATATATCTGTGTGTGTGTGTGTGTGTGTGTGTGTGTGTGTGTGTGTGTTGTGTCCTCCCCTGCTGCTTGACAACGCATGTTGGTATATTTGCCTCTTCGTAACTTAGTGGTTCGGCATAAAAACGGATAGAATAAGTACCAGGCTTTAAACGAAGAAGTAAATACTGAGGTCGATTCGTTCGACTAAAATTCTTCAAGGCCGTGCCTCAGCATGACCGTAGTCTAATGACTGAAACAAGTAAAAGATATAGATAAAACATACGCACTTGCACACATACACACATAAACACATGTGTAACCGAAATGTTCCAGCGATATTCATCGTTTCGTAAAGATAACGTTCATCGTTGCTTTTGTATATGATTTATTGTTAAACCTGGCTAATCCATGGTTTCCAAGCATTGAATGATTGTACGTACTATGGTATAATATTAACCTGACACCACCTGACAGGTTGACTGATAAATAATTTCGCACCGGTAAAATGGTATTTGACATCTACCGCAAAGCATTTATCTAAGAATGTATTATGTAATAAAAAAAAACTCTACACCTTCTGTTCAATAACTCAGGCCGCCTTTACAGGGCGGTTCTGCCAGAAAGAAACGTTAGACAAATCTCATTCTTACAACTCGCTATTGTTTTCATATCAGATAGATAGATAGATGTTGTTGTTGTTGGCACTCCGTCGCTTACGACGTCGAGGGTTCCAGTTGATCCGATCAACGGAACAGCCTGCTTGTGAAATTAACGTGCAAGTGGCTGAGCACTCCACAGACACGTGTACCCTTAACGTAGTTCTCAGGGATATTCAGGGTGACTCAGTGTGACAAGGCTGACCCTTTGAATTACAGGCACAATAGAAACAGGAAGTAAGAGTAAGAGAAAGTTGTGGTGAAAGAGTACAGCAGGGTTCGCCACCATTCCCTGCCGAAGCCTCGTGGAGCTTTAGCTGTTTTCGCTCAATAAACACTCACAACACCCGGTCTGGGAATCGAAACCGCGATCCTATGACCGCGAGTCCGCTGTCCTAACCACTGGGCCATTGCGCCTCCACAGATAGATAGATAGATAGATAGATAGATAGAAATAACCAAAGAAATATATAAACAAGCTGACTATCATAGAATATGTTTTTTCATCTTAGATCTGCTCGAACAGATGTCACCTGTGGCTAAATAATCCTTTCTGTTGGAGGCACAAAGCCCCAAATTTGTGGTGAGAGGACTAGTCGATTACATCGACCCAGTGTTTCACTGGTATTTAATTTATCGACCCCGAAAGGATGAAAGACAAAGTCTCTCTTGTTGAACCGCTAAGTTACGGGGATGCAAACACACCAATATGGAATGTCAAGCGGTGATGAGGGGACAAACACAGATACATTGGCACTCCCACATAGATACGTACAAAAGAGAATCTACACAATCTACATTAGATATTGCGCTTTCTCTTCTGTTTTCTAAACTTGAGACGTGGTTGTGTGGTAAAAAAGATTCCTTCCCAACCATGCGGTCCCAGGTTCAGTCCCACTGCACGGCCTCCTTGCGCAGGTGCCAGCTACTATAGCCCGGGCGTCGACAAAATCGAATGAATTTGGTAGTTGGAAACTGAAAGAAGCTTGTAGTGTGTCAGGGTATTCGCACACAAGGAAGCACATAAATGCAGAACAAAGTGGAAAAAATTAGTACTCGAATCCCACCTTGGTGGAGTTTGAACTCAGAATGTAAGACAAATGATATGCAACAAAGCATTTTGTCCATTACACTAATGGATCTGCCAGTTTGCCCCTATATTAATGATAATAATAATAATAATAATCATGATTTCAAATTTTAGCACAAGGCCAGCAATTCGGGGGTCGGGGATAAGTTGATTACATCGACCTCAGTGTTTCACTGGTATTTAATTTGTCGACCCCGAAAGGATGAAAGGCAAAGTCGACCTCGGCGGAATTTGAACTCAGAACGTTAGCGGCAGACGAAATACCGCTAAGCATTTCGCCTGGCGTGCTTACGATTCTTCCAGCTCGCCGCCTTAAGACAGATGAAATGCCGCTTAAGCATTTCGACTGGTGCGCTAACGATTCTGCCTGCTCGCCGCCTACCTGTGGCTAAATAATAGCAGCAAGAGCGACAACAGCAACACTACCAGCAACAACGCAAACATCAGCAACAGCAAGCAATTTTCTTGCGAGCCACTGAAGCAACCTCCTCGTAGGTATCTGATCCGTTATTCTTATCTCTCTTGGACTTTTTTTTTTATCTACATCTCTCATTTATTGAATCCTTCATTCGCCCTTTTCCTTACTTCGGATCCCTTACTCTATCTGCGTCATGCATTAAATAAGTTTTCTGTATTTTCGACCCCTTCACAATTTCTTTCTTCCTTCCTCTCCTATTTTCTTTCTTTCCTTCTTTTTTTCTTTTCTTTCTTTTTTTGCTCACCCTCCCCGCCTCTCTCTCTGTCTCTGTCTTTCCTTTTTCTTTCTTTACTTCTTCCTTCCTTTCTGTCTTCCTTCCTTCGTTTCTTTCTTTCTCTCTCTCTCTCTCTCTCTCTCT
>NC_068982.1:56656923-56658562 GCF_001194135.2 Octopus bimaculoides | reverse complement strand
GGTCAATAAGTTAGTATCAATTGAGTACTAAGGTCGATGTAATCGACTTATCCCCGCCCCCAAAATTTAGGCTTTGTGCCTTTAGTAGAAAGGATTATTATTGTTGTTGTTTTTAATCTGTATATATCTACGTAATCTACATATATATTGCGCTTTCTCTTCTGTTTTCTAAACTTGAGGTATGGTTGTGTGGTAAAAAGATACCTTCCCAACCATGCGGTCCTAAGTTCAGTCCCACTGTGCGACCTCCTTGCACAGGTGCCAGCTACTATAGCCCGGGCGTGGACCAAATCCTAGTGAATGAATTTGGTAGTCGGAGACTGAAAAAAGCTTGTCGTGTGTGCGGGTATTCGTACACAAGGAAGCACATAAATGCAGAACAAAGTGAAAAGAATTAGTACTCGAATCCCAAAGGTAGAGTAATATGCTTTTTATTAAAGCCGATCGAAATCATCATAAACTTGTGTGTGTGTGTGTGTGTGTGTGTGTGTGTAAAGCTTGCTTCCCAACTACATGGTTCTGAATTGAGTCCCATTGCATGACACCTTGGGCAAGTGTCTTCTATAGTCCCTGGCCGACCAAAGCCTTGTGAGTGGATTTGGTAGGCGGAAACTGAAAGAAGACCGCTGTATATATATGTATATATTTATGTGTGCATATGTTTGTGTCTGTACATCCGACATCGCTTGACAATTGACGCTGGTGTGTTTATGTCCCCGTAACCAAGCGGTTCGGCAAAAGAGCCGATAGAATAAGTACTAGGCTTGCAAAGAATAAGGCCTGGGATTGAGTTCTTCGACGCAAACACTTTAAGGCGGTGCTCTAGCATGGCCGCAGTCAGAATGACTGAAACAAGTAAAACAATATACATATGTATAAACACACACACACACACACACACACACACACACACACCAAATCGTTTCGGGTTCAGTCCCACTGTATAATACCTTGGCAAGTGTCTTCTACTGTAGCCTCGGGCCAACCAAAGCCTTGTGAGAGGATTTGTTAGACGGAAACTGAAAGAAGCCCATCGTACACACATACACGTATATGTAAACGCGGAGTAGATAAAACAGGGGACAACTGATGAAGGGAATGTTCTTTATGTTGCCTGTCTCATTTCTCTGTTTCTTTCGTTGTTCGAAAAAACGTTTTTTATACGTTTGCTTTTTATGCTCTCATTTCTCATTTTGTTCACGTTTTTTTGACGTCCTGTACCCATATATGCTTGTATATATAAATATATATGTAGGCTTGTACATGCACGTGTGTATATATGCATATATGTATTATTTATATTATGTTGTATATATATATATATATATATATATATATATATATATAGTCAATTTAAACGTGAACAAGCAAGAAAAAAACACGAAAAAACAACTCGAGGACGTGGAATAAGTACAGTGTTATTGGACGCTCAGGAAAGGAAAGAAAAGAAAGAGGATTTAACGTTTCGATTGGAGATCTTCGTCAGAAATATAGGAAAAGTCCAAAGAAGGAAAGACAGAGAAAGAAAATCGCCAACGATGCACACGCGGTCACAAATTGGAATGACCGGAAGGGAAAGAGTGGAGGAAAAGCTCTTTTCAAAGACAAGAGAGTGCAAGAGAAATAAGTATGTGTGCAT
>NC_068982.1:56655716-56656642 GCF_001194135.2 Octopus bimaculoides | reverse complement strand
AGTTAAATGACCGAAACAAGTAAAAGAATCGAAAAATAAAAAAAAAATATGCACACAGAGAGTCCGACGATGGCCGAAACTGTCAACAACATTCTCGTATGCAAATTTGTACTCAACAAAAGTAAAGAGCAGGGGTGGGGAAAACCCCGCCTGCAGGCGCAATTGAGCCCGCAACCTCATTGTATTTCGCCCGCAGGCTGATATGTACAAAATATATACTAGTATATATATATACTCATTTGAAAAGGAAGGTGTGGCTGGAGAAGAGATGTCTGTCGGAGTGTACGTTCCAAAAGAGATGAAAGCATGTTGCACGAGTGCTGTGCGTGTAAGGAATCGTGTGAATAGACGGAAAAAAAGAACAAAAAAGGTATCAGCGATAGATCGGGGCTTGTGGGGTCGGAGCGTGGCCTGATCATCGCTTCATTTGTATTGTCCCTGTATTGTTAAGTTCATTCGATTTTTAATATATTTCATTTAATTTTTAAAAGTCATATTTTATGTAAAATCATACCGATTTACTGATCTCATCAATGGTTCTGTCCATTTCTATGTTTAGCCCCTGGTGGGCAATAAAGAAATTGATATTTCGCCTGTCGCCACGTCCTGAGTTCAAATTCCGCCGATGTCGACTTTGCGTTTCATCCTTTAGGATCGATAAATTAAGTACCAGTTACGCATTGGGGTCGATGTAATCGACTTAATCCCTTTGTCTGTCTTTGTTTGTCCCCTCTATGTTTAGTCCCTTGTGGGCAATAAAGAAATAAGAATCGCTAGCACGCCGGACGAGATCTTCAGCAGTATTTCGCCTGTCGCTACGTCCAGAGTTCAAATTCCGTCGATGTCGACTTTGCCTTTCATCCTTTAGGGGTCGACTAGTCCCTTCTCACTAAATTTCAGGCCTTGTATCATTAGTAGAAAGGATT
>NC_068982.1:56654217-56654497 GCF_001194135.2 Octopus bimaculoides | reverse complement strand
TGTGTATGTTCATGTGTGTGTTTGTGTTTTATATGTCACTTGTTTCAGTCATAAGAATGTGGCCATGCTGTAGCACCTCCTTGAAAAGTTTAGTCGAGCAATTCGACCCCAGTACTGCTTTTATTTTTTTTTATAAATAAGACTGGTAGTTTGTCTATCGGAGCTTTTTTGCCGAACCGCAAAGTTAAGGGAGCGTAAACAGAAGAAACATATATACACACACACACACTCATATATAATGTGTGTGTGTGTGTGTGTTTGTGTGTGTGTGTGTGTGTGT
>NC_068982.1:56653619-56654207 GCF_001194135.2 Octopus bimaculoides | reverse complement strand
ATAATGTGTGTGTGTGTGTGTGTTTGTGTGTGTGTGTGTGTGTGTATTTGTGTGTCTGTGTTTGTCCCTCCACTATTGCTAGACAACCGATGTTGGTATGTTTACGTCCCCGTAATCAAGCGGTTCGGCAAAAGAAACCGATAGAATAAGTGCTAGACTTACAAGGAATAAGCCCTGGGGTCGATTAGTTCGACTGAAGGCGGTGCTCCAGCATGGCCGCAGTCAAATGACTAAAACAAGTAAAAGAATAACAGAATATACAATGTCATTCACACACATGTCTATATATAAGTTTTTAGAATTGGAACTCGAAGCAGATGAAGCTATCAGTAATAGCATACAAGTTTTGGTTTGAACAGCCCCTTGGATAGAAAAGGTAGGAGGTTGAGCATCGGGACACGAACCGGGTTTGTAGGGTTTTTAAACTGAATATTGATACGCTACTATTTATAGCTTATATGCTTCGATACCCAACGTTCCAAAACTGAACCATTTCTTGTTCTCTCGAAGTTAGAATTATTGCGATGTGAACAACTCACAGGCACACACACACACACACACACACACACACACACACACACACACACG
>NC_068982.1:56639424-56652459 GCF_001194135.2 Octopus bimaculoides | reverse complement strand
GTGTGTTTCGCATCGCCGCTTAACAACCGGTGTTGTTGTTTTTACGTCCCCGTAACGTAGCAGTATGGAAAAAGAGACCGACAGATAAGCTTCATACTGTTAAAGAAATGTACTGGAGTCGAATCCTTCGATTATAATTATTCAAGACGGTGCCCCAGCATGGCCGCAGTCTAATATATATATATATAGGCGTAGGAGTGGCTGTGTGGTAAGTAGCTTGCTTACCAACCACATGGTCCCGGGTTCAGTCCCACTGCGTGGCATCTTGGGCAAGTGTCTTCTACTATAGCCTCGGGCCGACCAAAGCCTTGTGAGTGGATTTGGTAGACGGAAACTGAAAGAAGCCCGTCGTATGTATGTATATATATATGTATGTGTTTGTGTGTCTGTCTTTGTCCCCCCAACATCGCTTGACAACCGATGCTGGTGTGTTTATGTCTCCGTAACTTAGCGGTTCGGCAAAAGAGACCGATAGAATAAGTACTAGGCTTCTAAAGAATAAGTCCTGGGGTCGATTTGCTCGACTAAAGGTGGTGCACCAGCATGGCCGCAGCCACTTGGCTGAAACATATAAATAAAAAAAATATATAAATAAAAAAAAAATGTATATATGTACACGAATATAAGTATGTTCGTGTGTGTGTATGCGAGTGTGCCCGTGTATGCATATATGTGCGTGTCTGTGTGTATGCGTGTGTGGCTTTGTGTGTGTGTGTGGCTTTGTGTGTGCGTGTGTGCATATGTGTGTGTGTGTGTGTCACTCTTTCTCGCTTCACTACACGCACACACACACACACACACGCCACACACACACACACATACAAACTCACACGCACACACGTACACACACGTTCATACCTTCGCTTTTTCCTACTCCACCTCTCACTGTTTTGAACTGATTTACTCCCTCCTACATAGAGACAGTGAGAGAGAAAGAGAGAGATGGAGAGATCTAAACACATATTGTGTGAGAGGGAGAATAAAAAGAGTGAGTATTTAAAGTAGGAGGAGCAGATAGAAGCGTGTGTCTGTTGTATTGTATGTATGTGTGTATAAATATTTGTGTGTGTGATTGTGTATGTGTTCTCTTTAGTTCTTTTTTTACTTCTGTTATTTATGACTTTATTATTTCACTAATTCTCTCTCTCTCTCTCTCCCTTTCTCTGCCTTGATCACTCCCTCTATACTACTTCCTACTATCTCTATCACCCTACAGCTCTCCCTGTATCTCTTTCACTCTCTATATCTCTCATTCACTCACTCACTCTTTATATCTCTCAACCTCTCTCTCTGTCCCACCCTCACTCTCTCTCTATACTACTTAACTGCTACGGCTACAGGTTCATGTCAGTTCCTCCGTCTCCACCCTCTTAGGCTGAACATCCTTGCTATAATGTTTCTCTTTTACTTCTCTCTCCCTTTCCCTCTCCACTTCTATTATTTATACCTTCCCCTGCTACTCTTTCTTGTTGATATTACCTTCTCTTTCTTTCCCCATTCCTTCTCGTTATTGCTACTACTCCTTTGCCTCCCCTTCCTTCTGCATGTTATTAGTCGGTTTCCCCTCTTGTAAACTCTTCAGTCCTACCACAGGCAGTCCGGCCAGTTATACGTTTACCATACGGGGAATTATTACTACTCTACTAAACATTTGAGAAAAATGTCTAACTAAAATATACAGTTCACACATAAATATATACACTCCCACACACAAATATATAAATATATATTCAACATATCAAGTTAATCTTGCATTATTATATACACTTCTCTTCGGGTATTTCACTAAATACCTATATACACACAAGCAATATATATATATACATACATATATAGCCTATCACAGAAAATATATTCTACATACGTCCATTCTTACATGCGTATATGCACACACTCATAAATACATATACATATATACCATACATTTTCATACGCAGTAGCGTACTTGTATACACATACATAATTTAACATATTTTCATACTATGAGGAGGAAACGAATGTAATTCAACTATGATTTAACTATTACTGGGAAACCTGACAGAAGAAAATATATATTGTTAGCAGGTAAACCTACTTGTCATTTCATATATATATATATATATATATATATATATATATATATATTATATGTTCTCCGCCTCTTGTTTATAATGAAGTCTGCATGTATTTTAATTATTCATTATAAATGCACTTTTAGACTGTAAAACAAATTTAAACATATACTTTACATTGACGGTGCGTTATATGTTTACACATGGACAGGAACACACACACATATATATATATTCTTTAATATAAAAATATTCTTAGAGTGAGTGATGAAAGGAGTTTTCGGGGGACAGGCTACGAAATATGTCGGGGTATCCATTGAAATTTAAATGACGTGAAAAGTAATGTATACATTGATACATTGTATGGAATTGAATGTCCTAAGCATAGGACCGCCAATCAAGGAATTTCACAGCTGTATTCCCCGGCTTACAGGCCATTTCCAAACCGATAGCTGCGCGCATGTGTACACATTTCATGTTTTCAGATATATATATATATATATATATATATATATATATATATATATATATATATATATATATATATATATATATATACATGTGTGTGTGTGTGTGTGTGTGTGTGTTTACACGCGCGCGACCAAATTTACAGCTTATTTCCTGGATCTGTGTATTTGTGTGTTATCTTGACTACAAACATGAGTGTATTAAAAAAATTCAATATATCCATCCACATGAGATATCGGAATAAATGACTCGGTGAATATTGTCATCATTTTCGTACTATTGTCGGATGAACTGTATGACTATTGTTTATAATCGTTGTTTATTCTTCACTGGTTTGTCGCTTACTCGTATAAATGTACGGTACATACTAGCATGCACACACACATTCACACAACAAGTATGTTATAGCAGGATAGATCGGGCACTGTTTACAAACGGAGATAAAAACTGCTCCATACATAAAATAGTTTGTCTTATTGTACATTCGAAGAGAAAAAAAAGCACATAAAAATATAATGAAACCCAATACAAGATGGTAAATAAAATACATAATCTCTTGGTGGAGGAGACCTATGTACAAAGTTGTTCCAACCGTGGCGATCATGTTTTACTACTTTGAAAAACACAACGCGTGTCTGTCTGTGCGTGTAGTACTTTATTTTTGATGGTCTTACTTTATAATTCATTTACTACAAACTACGAAACTATTAGTGACCTGTGTTTTATGCGTAAACTCTACTAATGTACTGTTTACAAATATGTGTGCGTATGTGTATTTTGTGGTTGACCTATACACTTTGTTCAAAGTCAGCCGTTTTATAACAACACATGTGTTAGACTCAGATATTTGTCCGCTTATTTCTGTAACACAAGAAATACACACACACACACACATCCGCGCGCATACAAACACTCGCGCGCTCCTGACACCCTTAAAAAATCCATCTTGTAGACATCATACTGACACACAATGCGTTCGTCCCTTACACTCAACCTGTTCATGTCTGTTACATGTGTGCGTATAATATATATATATATATGTGTGTGTGTGTGTGTGTGTATAATATATACCTTTAGTGAATGCAAAGTCTCGGGTCTTATCGAGCAAACACCCGTATGATCCGACCATAAGCAACGGGTAATTTTTTTCTTCTTCTTTTTAATCCAGTCTGTATCTAGGACAACATTATCCAGCCTGTTCCCTATTTTTTTTTTAACCTAACATGTTGAGAGAGATTTCTTTGGTATTTCTAGTAGGGCGAGTCACTACATAGCCTCTGTAACGATTTGTTTTGTGTAGTCCCAAATCTACCCTGATTGTGTTAATTCTTATTGATCCAAGTCGTTCTTGCTGTGACTATACCGTCTTTTTTCCATCTTTTATTTTTCCTAACAGGGTATATCTGACTTCACTATCCAATGTGATTTTCATTTATCTTTTTTAAAAGGTTGAAAAGGTTGAAAAGTTGACGGTGATTTGACTGCTATTTCTACCTAGCAGGTCAAGAGCGACTACAAATTTATCTTGTAATAGCTATCAAGCGTTGAGCTCCATCCAGGTCCGAACTAATCGAAAGATCTTCCAACTGCGAGCAAACATTGAATATCTAATCTAAGGACTACGTTATCACCAACCCGCCCCCCCGTTTTTTTTTCTTTTTGTTTTTATTTTAAAGATGGATAGCATGTGTAATGTTAAGGAGATTTGACTGCTCTTTCTTGTAGCTAAAGGAACCACGAAAGCGATTCCTCGTGAACCTCCGTTGTTGTTGGATTGTGTGTGTGTTCTTGAAATGTCCCAGTTTAATTAAAAAACAACAACAACAACTTATAAATGCTTACTACTAAGCTGCTACTACTACTACTACTACTACTATTACTACTACTATTACTGCTACACGTCCCGTAAATCAGAACGTTTCACTAAAAATATATCACCTCGTACTGTTTACTTTAAATAGGTTTTGCAGGCGGAACTCAAATTCAAACATACACGCACCCCTACTTCTGTCCTTGTTCTTCTGTTCAGCATATTATATCATTCTTGTTCTTCTAGCTGGTGTTAAAATTTCTATTTGGGATGTTTTCGTTGTTGAGTTTATGATTTTCTTCTCGCTTTTTATTTGTTTATCTGGGTTAGTTTGTGTTTTTTTTTATTGCTGCTGTTTTTAGTAACTATCTAGTTAGATATGTTTTTCTTTGTAGCCATATATTTACACACACAGAGAGACATGCATGCATCTATAGATGTGTATGTGAACTACTGGATTATAATATCTGGGAGCGTGAAATTCAGAGTAAAGATTTACAATGAAAAATAAGGTTCACTTTCTAATAAAATATACATGCTGTACTTTTTACTCTTGTATACTACTTTTCCTTCGTTTGTAAACAGAAGTGTTCACTAATTTGTGTGTGTGTGTGTGTAAAAGAGAGACAGACAGATGTGTGTGTTATTGTCAGACATCGTATTGCTGCAAGGTTTTTAATCCCGAGGCAAATAAATTATTCTGTTGCTATCATCCTCTGCGGCTCTCTCTACATTATTAACATTGTGTGGTTTATTCATGTCAGTCTTGATTTGGGAGTGGGAAGACCTTTTATTTACTTGTTTTCAGTCATTAGACTGTGGCCATGTTGGGGCACCACCTTCAGTTATTTTGGTCGATTGTATCGGCCTCCGTACTTGTTTTTTTTTCTTTATTAAAAAACCTGGTATTTATTCTATCGGTGACTTTAGCCGAATCGCTAAGTTATGGTAACGTAAACACACCAGGACTGGGTATCAAACTGTAGTGGGGTACACACATGCACAAAGACACACTCACACATTTGCATATATGAATACATATATATGTATATATAAATACGACGGGCTTCTTTCAGTTTCCATTTACCAAATCCACTGACCAGGCTTTGGTCGGTCCAAGGCTATAGAAGACACTTGCCCAAAGTCCCATGCAGTAGGACTAAACTCGGAACCATGTGATTGGGAAGCAAGCTTCTCACCATATATATATATATATATATATATATATATATATATATATATATAAATCAAGGGTAGGACAGAATGAACACAACAAGCGTGAAGTGTGTTTGTAGTGTGAATGAAATTTGTAATAAAATTATTATTTTGCTTTATCTTTTATTTCATCTTTTTATTTTAATTGACAACTCTAATTAACATCCTAAAAAGTAAAACTCATTCATAACTAATTGGGGGTCTTACTTCTTCCTATATATGTTTACGTTTAGTTTTATGAAGAACAAAATAAGTTTCAATAAACGTTGTTGTTGTTGTTTAACCCTTGGTCAGCCCTGTATGGACAGGCCCGATGATCAAAGTTATTTCCAGTTTTAACATTCTAATGTTTAGGTAATGCATTCATTGCAGGACAACATTCTTTTATACATACATCCTTTTCTCGAGGTTGTAGTGTATGATTTGAGGTAGATTCCGGTGCTATTTCTAACGAAATGAATTTGCTTACTTAATGTACCTGGTTTGTTGTATTTAAATATAAAATTATTTCGAATCGAATCGCAGAGAAATTAGTTGAGATATAGTTTGTGTTTTTGTCTGTGTATTTTTTTTTATTTTGGTGGGGAGAGGTTAGTTTAGAGGGGAGGGAATAGAAAGGCAAACTTTGAGCTCCATGAATTATACAGCGAAATTGTACAATCCTCTTCTTAATTCAATTTCTTTCGGGTTTCTGGGAGATTAGCGTTTTATTTCAATGAGCTTAATCGGTTCAGTAGACTATTAAATTAATAATAATAATAATAATAAACAAAGCTTGTTAAGAGCCAAGTTGACCCCAGTCGAGCACAGAATCAAAAGTTTTTTTCCCAGTTACGGTCAGCATGTATTATCTTCTTCACCAGACAATACATCGAAGACCACGTTTCGAAAGTGTCCTTCGGCGGAGTCTGCTCTGAGAGGTTTTGTTGCTGTTATTATGTAAGTTGAGCGAGCGTTTAGAGGTTCGCTAGTTATGTTAGCTAGCGTGTGTGTGTGTGTGTGTGTCTGTGTGCGTGTGTGCAAGTTGAGCTGAAATACCTAATGTTTCCAACTGGTTGTGGTGGGGGTCCTTTCAGAAGAAGTAAGTGTCACAATGTTATGCTCCGCTGACTTTCTTGAAATCGTTTATTCTTATTTTTTTTATGTGCTTATTTACCAAATTTTTTTTCAACTGTATTTATAACAGAGCGAGCCAACTTAGGTCGCTTGTCTATGTAGTACCGCAATTTTTAACTGAAGGGAAAATTTCTCCCTGGAGAGAAATTTCAGAATTCCAGGGGAAGATTTGAGTATTCTGGGCGGCGGAGGGGGTATATTTTTTATCATTATTTACAGTGATGTTGTTTAGATTTATACTTCTTAATGTTTGATTTTTAAGGATGCTAATGTTAACTTCATATAAAAGACTGGTAATGTAATATAGGTTGTTGTATGCAAGACTACCTTTTTTTAAAATTATTTTTCATTGTAATATATGTAGTAGGGTGAACTGGTAAAGGAGGTATACTGAAAAGCAGGTTAAGAAACCTGCTGGTTTAGAAATAGCAACCAAATCTATTCAATCACCTACCGTCCTACAGAGCGGTACGGATAGCACACGCACAGCACACTGTCAGAAGAAAAATTAACTGGAACCTTTCTTAATCACAGCTGACATGAGTCTAGACTTGACAACTGGTCTCTGTTATTTAACTAGCCCTTTGTTCCCTTAATTTCGATGCAAGTTGTAGTGGGTGTATGAACGATAGTGATTGCAAGTAATAATGGTAGGGGCCAGTTTTCTAAGCAGGAGCTGATCCTAACTCCTGCTGACCATTCTGTTATTTATTCATATACCTTTGAATCATTCTTATCGTTTGTTTTCTTTCTCTTCCAGGACCTAAAAGTGTATATTATCCGTCATCTGACTAGTCGGCTGTTTAACACCAAACCAATACCACTGACACGACAACGAATAACTATTACAACTTAAACCACACGTTGTAATCAAAGCGAGTTATACCAGTTTCAAGGAAATTAAACTGCTCGGGTTATTAATTTATTTATCATATTTTAGTAGTGTTATTTCAACATACACCTATATTTTTGAACAATAAGAAAACACAATAACCCACGTTGCACAATTATCGGTATTTACAAAACTTGTTCTTCGAGTGGATTACAGTTTATTGAAGAATTTATTTGCCTAGCATTACAGTTACTTTTGAGCTAATTGTCTTTCACAACTTTCACAGCTGTCTCATGCCTACATATATTCACCCACGTGTGTCCTGAGACTTACGAGAAGTTAATCCTATCAACAAAGCAAGGCTACATTTGCGTATACGCATGTGTGGATGTATTTAAGGAATTTCTTTTGATGGTAACTTTATTGGCGGATCGGCAGCTGTGCTTGCTTATTAGTAGTGGTAGTAGCAGTTTGCTTGTTTGGAAATTCTTGCTTCGTGCCAACAGAATAGAAATCTGTTCACGATCACTCCGGTCAGCGCTTATTTTCGGAATTAGCAGCCTGCATACTTGAAGTAAAAGAAATCCTGTCGATAAAATCTATTAACCTCTGACTGTTTGCTGTGAACAGTTGTGTCCAGTAGTCGGACAAGACAAACGGACGGATGACCAGCTGACAGTTTCGACACATATGGCCAATAGCTTGGACTTACAAGTGCTAAGAAGATAGATTAAGCATTATTTCACACATTCTTTAATCACAATTATCATAATCGCCATCATCACTAGCCACGTCAGTAATATTGCAACTATCTGACAACTATCTTTATCGTGTCTCTTGTAACAAGTGCTATATTTGTCACTATTTATACTGGATTTCTTTCCATTTTCATCAACAACCACCAAGCAGTTGAAATGTAATAAGCTACTAGCCTCAATCATTCAGCTCCATGAAAATAATATAATTTGTGTGCGTGTGTAATCTGTGTTCGACACTTGTTCATAGATTCGTCATTTTTCTGCGAATTTGTGGACGTAAGACATACATACTACGTTCGAAACTATTTTCCACCCTTCACATTCGTTGACTAATGTCTGGAAAGGGATGGAGGGGTGCTCCTGTAGTCATCACTACTGTCACCAATTGCGAGATATTCGCAACAGAACAATGCTTTCGGTCGTTCCTCCGATGGCCTACACAGAAAGAACAGTCGACCTTGTTATGCCGGTGATGACCAGCGTGGCTCCTATCAGAGCTCAGTCTTTTCCTTCTGGACATCAGTTAATGAACAATCAGTCGTCGGCCATCACACCGGTTTCCAAGGACTTGCTGGCCGAGTCTCTGTCGTCTTTTACTGACAGCGGACAGACAACCGTAGTAAAATGTTCACCAACAACACAATCGTCAAAGTTCCACCACATCTCACCGACTGTGATATCTGCAAACTTAAAGAGCGAGCGACGCACTACTGTAAAACCAACGGCGTCTCTCCTCTCCTTTCGGGGTTTTGCCCCCAACTGTGAATCCAGCACCGTACAGTACTGTTGTTGCTGTCCTTCTTACTCCAATGACTCTGGGAAAGCTCCCGCTGGCTGTTCTGTCCCTGCTGATGCGTCACAGTTCAGCGGCGTCTCCAAGGAGATGCGAACCGTAGACGGAGGAGGATTGTTATTGCATACATCATCATCACCACCACCACCACCACCGCCACGATCATCATTATCAACACTTTCATTAAAATCGTTACCACTATCGCCACATTTTATGTCGGAACCGGACAAAAACTCGTTGAAATCTCCTAACTCTTTCTTCCCTGCAACTCGCTGTAAAAACACTTGCTGTCCTGGTGCATCGGATCTTGCGGCGACGACGACGACGACGATAACAGCTGCCACAACAACAACAACAACAACAATCAATAACAAAACCTTTTCTAACTCTCCAGCGTTGGAAGATAAAAAAAAATATACCGAAAATATTTCACTGGCGTCATCGTCATCATCACCACCACCACCACCACCCCTAACGACGACAGCAACAACCTTCTTTCCTGGGTTGTCATCTCAATCATCGTCGTCGTCGCCGTCGTCGACGTTGTCATCAGTGCTGTCAGCGTTGTGTTCGCTGCTGTTGACCAAGCCTCGTCTATTTGCCAGTTTGTCCGCAAATCTGTCCTCCTCTCTCACCACCACCATCGCCTCATGTCGGCAAACGGTTGCCTGGCAACCCCAGCGCCTTCTACTGCTTTTCCTTGGTCTATTAACTCTACTATCAGTCGCAGGTAAGTCCATCAAACCCAAAACAAATCGTTGCAATTTTTCTTTTCAAAAATATTTATTAATTTTTTTCTCTGTTTATACTCTATATTTTATTTCTTTATTATTTTTTTACCCTATATTTATTTCCATATTTCGTCCTACTCTTATCTGTAGCTATTATTGTATGTACTGAGTAATACTCAAGGTCGGATGGAATGTTGTGTTGCATAGTGGCAGAAACAGTAAAGCGCTAAGTTACTATTCGTGTTGCGTACATTCCGAGTTCAAATCTTATCAAGAGTCGACTTAGAGTTTTAACTAAGTGGAAGGAAGCTAGATAACGTACCAGATGTGTGTATGCATGCGACATATACATACATACAGGTGGGCCAAAAGTCAATTGCACAATAAATAAAATGGCAATGTTTGGGTACGTGATTCTTGGCCCACCCTGTGTGTGTGTGTATATACATATGTATTAATTGGTATTTTTACAGACAGTAATATATATATATATATATATATATATATATATATATATATATATATGCAGCTAATGAAGGAATAATTCCATAAGTGGCTTCTTTGTTTCCCTATGTGTTCGTTCTGTTGTCTGTAAACATAGCCCGTTTTGTTTTTATGTCCCTGTTCATTTTCCTAACGTCCTGTACCCAGATATGCATCTATATATACATGTAAATGTATGTATACATGCATATGCTTATATATCGTTTGTATTATATATATATATATATATATATATATATATATATATATATATATATATATATATATATATATATATGATGTACAAAATGAAAATGAGTTAGAACAGCGCAGATGAATAGTGGGGTATAAATAAATAAGTGTGTGTGTGTGTGTTTGAGTGATTATGTAACTCCATTTACTCAAAATAGTGTCATACATATTTAGTGATTTTAAAGAGGGTACCGGTATAACGTTTGCGCCACGATGGCTCGACGAACCGGCTTCTATTAAAGTTCCTAACTTATGTTGATAATTTTCATGTCCAACACCTTGTCATGTCACTCCTATTTGCGACTGTCTCATGCATAAGAATTTTATAGGACCAATACACCAGATTTGTCTTTTAATGCAAATGCTTTAGGGCAATGAAGTTGGTCTCGTGTAAGGATGTTTTCTTGAGAGAATTTTAATATGAAGACTGTTACTGTTGTTGTTTTAATCCCAGATTAGGCTATGCATCAAAAAGGGGGTCATATTTTCCAAGACAGTAGCAAAGACACATTGTACAGAATGTGACCGTGCGTCTATTTTTTGTTTTTGTTTTGTTTTAGAGATAATCGGCTGCTATTTTTAGCAAATCCATTGACCATTTAGAACTTCCTCGTTGATTTGATATACGAGTTGTCGTTATTTTAACCCCGTGTCAATCTCGATAAAAATGCGCTGACTCACTCTACTATTTCAGTCATTGGTCTGCGGCCATACTGGGGCACAGCCTTCAGTTTAGTCGACACACACATACTTACTTTGTCTAATGCTTACTCTATCAGTAGACAAACCAGCACCGGTTGCTAAGCGTTTGGAGACCATTTCGCAGTCTCTGCCGAGGTCGATTTTGCCTTTCATCCTTTCGGGTTCGATGAAATAAGTACCAGTGATATATTGGGGTCGATGTAATCGACTTATCCCTTCCCTCACAATTACTAGCCTTGTGCGGAAAATGTGAAACCAATATATAATTCACCCAGGAAGGTACGTACCCAAGATTCTTGCACTTATCTAACAACTTTTCACTTCTCCTCAAATTCCTTATCGCCCCCTTACCTCTGAAAGATCGATAAATAAGTACTTACACTGTTTATTAGTCCCCATTAAATTATATGCTATTTATTCTAGTAATAATTACTCGACTACAACTAAAAAGAAGCCTGTGTATAGTTGCTCAATCTGCTAGACATAGCAACCAAATTTCCTTCAAATGAAATAATTTTTAAATTTTTACTGGTTTCAGTCATTGGGTTGCTGCCATACTGGGGCACCGCCTTGAAGAGTTTAGTTGAACAAATTTATCCTTAGTACTTATTTTTTAAGCCTGGTACTTTTTTATCGAATTCGTTTGCCGAACTGCTCTATTACGGTGACGAAAACAAACCAGCACTAATTGTCAATCGGTGAAGGAGGACAATGACACGCAAATTTTATATATATAATATACACCCTTACCCACACACGGCGGGCTTCTTTAGTTTCCGTTATCCAAATCCACTCACGAGGCTTTGGTTGGCCCGGATCTACAGTAGAAGACATATGCCCAAGGTACTGCACAGCAGGACTGAACTCAAGTCCACATGGTTGGAAATCAAGCTTCTTAAACACACAGTAACTCCTGCACCTATCCCTAGATTTATTTATGTATTCATTTATTTTTGTTTTAAGGGGCAAAATGATAGAGTAGACAATGTATCTTCTAGACGTACTATGTGAATAAAAATAGGATGGGTGGTCACATTTAGAATGGTGCAATCATGGTCTGTTCAACCAGGCTGTTGATAACGCTCTGGCACAACGAGGCCATATTTAGGAAGAGAGGGAGTGTAGTCGATATATCGAAGTGCTTTGATTGATACTTATTTTATCAATCCCAGGAGGAGGAAAAGTAAAATCAGAACCGTTGGCATTTGAAATCAGAACCAAAAAAACTCAACTACCATCAAGCTTTTCATGTTTTTTTTGTTGTTGTTGTTTTTTTAATCGCCTGACTCTCTATCAGTTGTACACCATCCACCGTACCAATGGGGCAAGATTATTGCTCATTGATTTTGGTAGAAACACTAGCGCACCAGATTAGATATATGCTCAATAGTAATTAACTTCATCTGTCTGCATTATGAGTTCAAGTGCCGCCGAGGTCGATCGATTTTTATTTATTTATCTATTTATTTATATTACGTCTGACGGGTCGATTGAAAATAAGATTGTGCTACCCATGAACTTGAGTCTGGTTTAATGCAATGGTGCACCAGTTGAGCTAACCATATGGCTCCCCCACCTCCCAAAAAAATGAGTCACAATGACATTTGTATAATTTTTAGGAAGAAAATGTATGCTTATCTTTTTTATCTTTCACCTGTTTCATTCATTGGACTGTGGTCATTCTGTGGCACCGAACTGAGATTTTTTTTTTAAGACGAACGAATTGACCCTGGTACATTTTTTTTTATTAAGCACTGGTACTTATTCTGCGTGTCACGTTTTTGCAGAACTGCTATGTTACTAGGACGTAAACTGCCCCCGGTT
>NC_068982.1:56637131-56639025 GCF_001194135.2 Octopus bimaculoides | reverse complement strand
TTATCTTTCTACTAGTTATAGATAGATAGATAGATAACATAGAAGAAATGTTAAAAATAATGGCCATTACTTATACGTAATTCTGTGTAAAAACCAGTTTATCTGGAAGCCATCCACGGATTTACAATATAGAATTGCGATGAACCCAAACCTTGGACCCTACCAAAAGATTACCTGGACTTCTTCACTATGCTAAGTAACATTGTTAGCCTGGTGTGCCACCGAGAGCCGATGAAGTATTTTGCCCGGATTGATAATCCCACACTCACTATTTGTTATATGCTTTTTGGTGTTTATGTGTGAATGTGTGTGTGCTCACACGACGGGCTTCTTTCTTTCCGTCTACCAGATTTAATCACAAGGCTTTGTTCGAAGCAAAGCTATTGTAGAAGACCTCAGATGCCGCCACTGTGGAACTGAACCCAGAACTGTGTAATTGGGAAATAAACTTCTTACTACACAGCCATGCCAATTACCTACATGATTATATCCTTTTATATTTTTGCTATTAAATATTATTAGGAATTTATATTAAAAAAATATTGTTAGAATAATTTGTATTGCACATAAACTCTAACAATAAAATCTTACGCGGACTCCCAAGGGCCATACAGACCCCAGTTTAGAACCATTGGAGTAAACCTTTCAAGGCGGTGACCTGGATGGCTGTAATCCAAAGGCTGAAAAGAGTTACGAGAAGATTATTGGTCAGTTTTGTGGTATGCAGAAGAAGTCTTGTAATCCAGTTTCGACTACTCCCTTTCGTTTGCGACAGCAATGTTTATTATTGGGAGAGTTATGTACGCGCGATTAAAGGTTCCCATTTGCTAAACCTGTATTACTTTAAGGACTCGATTCCAGCACTTCGCTGCCATTTTCATATGAAACAAAAACAAACATTTTATCCTCCTTCATTTGTTCCTTTTCGAAATGCATCAACTCCTAATTCTTTTGTTTCAACTTCTCTGGAAGAAATTTAATTAAAAAAAAAACAAATCTTTAATCAAATCCTTAGGAAGGCCTTGACTATCGCAATTTCTCGTTCTCCTTACTCTATACATGTATGTTGTTCCGTTGTGGACTGATCACGTGTTTAAATCTAAAGGACTACTTTACACGAATTGGAGCCCAAAACGTAAGACTGTCTCGTGTATTTTATCGTCAAAGCTGTTCTGGAGCAACGTGTTACACACAAACACACACACACACGATTGAATAGACCACGAAACTTAGTGGAACTGAGTTTAACTCTTTTGTATTCAGATTATTCTGTCAAATGTAATGCTTATTTATTCACCTTGTTTTGAATTAATCTTGCAATAGTTTAGAATGACATTGTAAGGTTGGTGTGTGAGGCCGGATCTGGTCAGTTTGAACGTATAGTATGATATTTTTGGCCAGCTATCGCTCGTTAAAATGCTAGTGTTAACTTTCATGAAATGATTGTGTGTGTGTGTGTGTGTGTCTATACACTCACACGTGTGTTGGGCTTTAGGCTCTTAGGGGCACTACCTATCCCTTCCCATGAAATTGCTACACTTGTGGAAAAACTTGAAAGCATTATTATTACTGAGTGGTATAATAGCGGAGTCGTTG
Organism: Octopus bimaculoides; assembly: GCF_001194135.2. Classification (NCBI taxonomy): domain Eukaryota; kingdom Metazoa; phylum Mollusca; class Cephalopoda; order Octopoda; family Octopodidae; genus Octopus; species Octopus bimaculoides. The sequence goes on along the minus strand of NC_068982.1, from coordinate 56,637,429 downwards.
AAAGTGGTGGATAAATTGCCTACTGGTACTTCACCTCAGTTCAAAGTCCAACAACTTCAATTTGTCAATCATCCCTCTATGGTCGATATAATTGCCTACATCTTGCTCACCAGATTTTGGCAAATGATAGGAAACCCTATCTCATTGCTGACATCACCCCTACTATGCCATATATATATATATAGAGGGAGAGGGGGGAGGGAGGGGGAATAGTGGTTCTCGAAGCACATCTCATACAGCATGGGCAGCTCTGACTTTTGCTATTCAAAAGGGTTCTTTAAACCTAATATTTGCATAC
>NC_068982.1:56636386-56637121 GCF_001194135.2 Octopus bimaculoides | reverse complement strand
TGACTTTTTCTATTCAAAAGGGTTCTTTAAACCTAATATTTGCATACTATTCTTTATAGTGGTATGTGATTTCAAAGAAGTTTATCGAATTTTTATGACAACTACACACACACACACGCACGCTTATATAGACCTTTTTATTTTAAATACAGGAAGCACTCGATGAACTCTGTAGTATAATAATTTAATCAGTCTCTGTGGAAAGCGGAAACGCGAAACTGATATCTTTCAAGTATTTTTCGTCAATATTTCAAGTTTCTTTAGGGTTTATAGAGACAAGGGTGGTGTGATGTGATAGTAAATGTCAACGGGAAAATCTTTGCATTTAGAGAAAACGCTTAATATTTTCAGATGTCCTTTTTTTTTATGTATCCATCACCGATTCTAGCCTGCTAATTCTGATTGCCGATATTATTAGCTTACCAATTCCAGGGGCTATCGCCATTAGCTTACCAGTTCTCGTGGTTATAGTTACCACTGTTTTGACAGTTCTGGTAGCTGTTTGTTACCACTTGCCTGCCAATTCTGGTCCAGTGGTTCCACTTCTGATGACGGATTAATTTCTACTAGCTTAGCAATTCCGATGGGTGTTAACTTGTACCACTAGCTTACTAATTCCATTGGCTGGCAATTGTCACTAGCTTTCCAATTTGTGGATGGAATATTTATCATCAGTTTTCCAATTCTGTTGGCTTTCCATACATTTATCTATTATCTTTTTTACAGTCATTAGAC